>NC_084600.1:8405975-8463649 GCF_033807715.1 Cololabis saira | reverse complement strand
AATTTGCGGAGCCGAGCTTTCAGGCAAAAATTCTCCAGGCACACGAAGTGGCTGACCGAACACGAGCTCTGCGGGCGACGCATTTAAATCTTCCTTCGGGGCCGTGCGCAAACCGAGCATGACCCACGATAAGCGGTCCACCCAGTTACCATCCGAGAGCGCAGCACGCAGTGCTGCTTTGAAGGACCTGTGAAAACGTTCACAAAGGCCATTAGCTTGTGGGTGGTATGCAGTAGTACGGTGTACCTGCACTCCCAAAGCTTCTGCCAACGACGACCAAAGTTCTGAAATAAACTGGGGGCCTCTGTCAGACGTGATGTCAGACGGGACACCAAAACGTGAGACCCAGGCACCCAGGAAAGCACGCGCCACATCTTTTGACCCTGTAGAGGAAAGGGGCACTGCCTCAGGCCACCTGGTGGTACGGTCCACCATGGTGAGGAGGTGCGTGTAACCCTGGGATGGAGGAAGAGGGCCCACCAGGTCGATGTGGACATGGTCAAACCGCCTGGCTGGAATGGGGAACGGCTCCAGGGGGCCTTTGTGTGCTGGTGAACTTTAGCCCGCTGGCATGCTACACATGCAGCTGCCCACTCCTTAACCTCCCTGCGGAGGCCGGGCCAGACGAACTTGGCCCCAACCAGTTTCACTGACGCCCGGATGCCAGGGTGTGAGAGGGAGTGTACGGAATCGAAAACCCGCCGGCGCCAGGAAACTGGGACCACCGGACGGGGCCGACCAGTGGAGATGTCGCAGAGAAGAGCTGAACCTCCGACCTCCACCGCCAAGTTCTCTAGTCTGAGACCGGTACCAGCAGACCTAAGAGTCGCGATGTCCTGGTCATCAGCCTGGTCAGCAGCCATAGCAGAAAAATCAACTCCCAGGTTTACAGGGCACACAAGCGCGCGTGACAGGCAATTGGCCACCAGGTTTGTTTTACCCGCGACATGCCGAATGTCCGTGGTAAACTCTGAGATGGACGCTAGATGGCGCTGCTGGCGAGCGGACCACGGCTCTGTCACTTTAGACATTGCAAATATCAACGGCTTATGGTCTACATAGGCCGTGAATGAACGGCCTTCTAGAAAAAAACGAAAATGACGGGTGGCGAGGTACAGCGCCAACAACTCACGGTCAAAAACACTATACTTTCGCTCACTGTCACGTAGTTTGCGGCTGAAAAATGCAAGAGGTTGCCAAACTCCTGCCACCCGTTGCTCTACGACTCCCCCTACTGCTATGTCCGAAGCGTCGATTGTCAAAGAAATGGGGGCTGAAGGTGATGGGTGAGCTAAAAGTACTGCATTGGCCAGGGCAGACTTAGCATCCTCAAAGGCACTGATGCGGTCAGGTGTCCAGTCCACTGGGTCACAGCCTTTCTTTTTTTGCAAGGTTCCATAAAGCGGCTGCAGGAGGTGGGCAGCGCCAGGGAGGAAACGGTTATAAAAATTAATCATACCCAAAAACTCCTGCAGCGCCTTAACCGAGGCCGGGCGGGGAAACTCTGCCACCGCTTGAACCTTAGACGGCAGTGGAACTGCACCCTGGGCTGAAATCCGGTGCCCTAAAAAATCAATAACCGGCAGGCCGAACTGGCACTTAGCCGGGTTGACAATAAGGCCGTGTTCATCTAGCCTCTGGAAGACCAGTTTGAGGTGTGCCAAATGCTCTTCTGTTGAGGAACTGGCCACCAAAATGTCATCGAGGTAAATGAACACGTGAGGTCTCGCAACACAGAGTCCATCAACCTCTGAAAGGTCTGCGCTGCCACCTTCAGGCCAAAGGGCATGCGCAGAAATTCAAAAAGCCCAAACGGGGTAATTACAGCGGTCTTAGGCACATCCTCTGCTCTCATGGGAACCTGGTGGTAACCACGTACTAAATCCACCTTTGAAAAGATGGTTGACCCTGCTAAATGCGTGGAAAAATCCTGAATGTGTGGGACTGGATAGCGGTCGTGCACTGTGACGTTGTTAAGACTGTGAAAATCCCCACATGGGCGCCACAAACCGTCTGCCTTGGGCACCATGTGAAGCAGTGAGGTCCAGGGGCTCTTGGAGCGTCTAACTATGCCTAAACGCTCCATAGAGGCAAACTCCTCTTTAGCAATGGCTAATTTCTGTGTGTCTAACCGACGAGCACGCGCAAAAACCGGGGGCCCCGTGGTGGTGATGTAATGCTCGACGCCGTGCCTGGTTGTCGCGGTGGAAAAAACAGGTTTGATCAGCCGCGGGAATTCTGCCAGCAGACGTTGGAACACGTTACCTGCTGCTAAAAAACTAGCGTGTGCTAGCGGTCCAGATCCCCCAGTCTCACACGGGAAAGTCATAAATGTCACTGCATCGATCAATCTGCGGTTTGCAATGTCCACCAGCAAACCGTTAGCACACAGAAAATCAGCACCGATAATAGGAACAGCAACACTGGCGATGACAAAGTCACTCTCGAATCGGCGTCCGTTGAAACAAACAGTCACTGACCGGGTCCCAAAAGTGGTGATGGAGGAGCCGTTGGCGGCGCTCAACGGCGGCCCGCCACCTCCGGTCGACCGGTCCGTGGCGGTCGGCGGTAGGAGGCTCAGCTGTGAGCCTGAGTCCACCAGAAAACGTTTCCCTGATGCAGAGTCCGCAATAAACAGCAGCTCACCTTGACCCCCGATCGCTGCTACTGAGCGCTGGTTTCCCGGTGGCTCAAACTGACACGGAGGGACGCAGCGTCTCGCCTTGGCGCCGAACCGTTGGTGGAAGAAACAGAGATCTGTCCCGCGTCGTCTCTGGGTCTTCACTGCAGCCACCACCGGGAATCATCATCAGTGATTCCCCGTAGCCGGAAAAGTGCCTCGATGTGCTCGAACCAGGAGCCGGAGTCCTCCTGCCAAAATTCAGGGAGCCTCAAAGCTGCAGCGGAACTTGCAGGCTGCGGAGGCTGCTGAGATGAAGACGAGATGTCTTCTGTTTCCTCAAACATGTTCAAACAAGGGGTCACGTGGCAGGATGAGGCTCGACTCCAGAGGTTGGTAAAACACGTCTTTATTCCGTGACAGCGGAATCCAACTGACTAGAAGAACTGTCAGTTGACAACAGTAAACAAACACACGTTGCTAAGCAACCAATAAACGCTTGTGACCACGCCCCCTTCCATACAGTCCTGATGGGTGCGAGGTCCGTTATTGTGTCCGCCACAATAACATGTTTATAACACAAAGGGGGGGGGGGGTCTTTTCCGTTATTTACTAATTTATAATATGTTTATAACATGTTTATAACACAAAGTCGGGGTCTTTTCAGTTATTTACTAATTTATAACATATTTATTACATGAGTATATCACAAAGGAGGGGGGTCTTTTCAGTTATTTACTAATTTATAATATGTTTATAACATGTTTATAACACAAAGGGCGGTCTTTTCAGTTATTTACTAATTTATAATATGTTTATAACATGTTTATAACACAAATGGGGGGTCTTTTCAGTTATTTACTAATTTATAATATGTTTATAACATGTTTATAACACAAAGGGGGGTCTTTTCAGTTAATTACTAATTTATAATATGTTTATAACATGTTTATAACACAAAGGGGGGTCTTTTCAGTTATTTACTAATTTATAACATGTTTATAACACATTTATTACATGTTTATAACACAAAGGGGGGTCTTTTCAGTTATTTACTAATTTATAACACATGTATTACATGTTTATAACACAAAGGGGGGGGGGGGTCTTTTCAGTTATTTACTAATTTATAACACATTTATTATATGAGTATAACACAAAGGGGGGGGGGGGGGTCTTTTCAGTTATTTACTAATCTATAACATTGAAAGTATTCTTCTTCTGCCCATGCTCCAATTCACGACTGTCTATTTTGAGTAATCTTGCTAACAGCAACCATCAGTCCTCTGTCTCCACCTTCCATTCACTTGAATGCAGCGGGGATCAATCACCTGAGTAACTACCTGCTGTCTTCCGGTCCCACAAGCCAACTGTCTGAGTTCATGACATATGAGCCAACCTCATTTTATCTTTTTCATTTTTCATAATTACTGTTTAACACACATCAACAAAAATAATATTGGACCTGAAATATTTAAAACAATTAAACTGGGTTTACAAATGCAACCAGAATCGCTTTGATTATTTGGAATATAGTAGAATATTAAATGTTCAAGAATCCTATGACTTTTATAATCTATAAACTACTTAATCTATTTGCTTCTCTCCTAATCTTTTGAAAAAGGTGTGTTGTTCACCCTTTAAACCTGTGACTATTACTTAAAATGTCATTGATTTTGCATTTTAGAAAAGGTTCCCAACTATCCTGAGAAATTCGTTTTGTAGATGAAGTTGGTGTTAAAGCACCTTGGTAGAGTTTGGATCTGGGTCTTATAAAACAGTGTCAGTGAATTTACTTGGACATTGTCCTCAACCAGGAACACCACAGATGCGCCACCGATACCTGAAAATATCAGAAAGAAATTTATGTATTTCAAAGAAATTTTAAACAAAACATCACGAATACGCACAACACATCATGACAAGTGATCCTGAATTGAAATATTATCATTTATTAACAAACAAATATGAAATGACCCATTTAATTACATGTGAAACAAGGTTTCTCTAAAAAATACATATAGATTGACACATCATCAAGAGCATAGATTCATTTTTATATATGTTGCACAGCTTTAGTAATTTAATCTTTTGTGTCAAATCATAAAAAGTGGAATTCATTTGCTTAAGGCTTTTTCTCTTATAAAACATGCCTGCCAAAGACAGATACAAATATTTGTGAAACTAAAAGCCAGTCACGCCATGAAAATACATCTCTGCTCAGAAACCATGCAAATGTGTGAGATCCTGTAAAGGAATAGTTCATTTATACTGTAAGATTTCTACAGCCAATATATAATAGTAAAGTTAATTAAAAAATGTAAAAAAAGAATGCATTATTCTTCTATATATATATATATATATATATATATATATATATATATATATATATATATATATATATATATATATATATATATATATACTGTCCTATGCATACATACTCCAGTAAATTATGTTGAAAAGCAGATAAGCCATGGGGAATATGACCCTTGAGTACGAGTCGATCATGTAGCTGTTGCTCATGATGAAGCTGAGGTTGTGTTTCAGAGTGTTTCTGCGCCGAAGCCTCGTTCCCTCTGTGGGTGCAGAGACTGTGGAGTTTCGAGACTGAGTGTTTCTTTCTGTGTTTGGGGTGCTGGCAGCCTCTGGGAAAGAAGCCAGATCAATGTCATTGTCATGAAAACATCCATCGAAGGCCATAGCCTGGGTGGCATTAAAGGTGTTGGGAATCTGCAGAAGAAGACGGACAGCGGAAAGTGTGAGGATATTGGTCTCTGTTGATCAGACATGAACCATAAGATCTAAGAAGACAAATTGGAGGTCCCGAATAAACGAAACACCTTGGTGTTCTTCAGTCTCTTCATCTCCTCCACCGTGGTGAAATAGTTGACAGCAGCATACTCGATGACCGACAGAAAGACAAACAGGAAGCTTGCCCATAAGTAGATGTCTACGGCTTTGACGTAAGACACCTGCGGCATGGAGGCTGAGACACCAGTGATGATGGTGGACATGGTCAGAACCGTCGTGATGCCTGAGTACACAAAGCACCAGTACAAAATATGAGTATTAAAAATCTTAATTTGTAAAGTTTTGATGGATTATTACATTTTTGTTAAGGTCAGTCAGTAGATCAGAATACCCAAAATGACACAGTAAGCCACAGGTCTCATCAGTGAAACTATGAAAATATCCAAGCTGCATGGCAACAATTCTCTTTAATACTTTCAATACTCAGTAAACGTCATAGACTGGAAGAAAGATTTTTATTTGTAGATTAAAGTGCTTTCCAGAACAATGAAAAGAAAAATCTTTACCTAACCTTTAGCAAAAGAGGTTTAAAATAGGATATGAAATATTATTTTGTACAGAATCCATCAGTGCCCATGGACAGTAGAAAAGTATTTTGGGGATATGTTTATAGATATTTCCTTTATAGGTTTTCTTGTACATATGAAATTAAAGTGAATACATCAACCACTTTAAGAAAGGTTTATCATGGGCACGAGGCGTGCAACTG
The DNA here is from genome assembly GCF_033807715.1 of Cololabis saira. Classification (NCBI taxonomy): domain Eukaryota; kingdom Metazoa; phylum Chordata; class Actinopteri; order Beloniformes; family Belonidae; genus Cololabis; species Cololabis saira. Next base: position 8,457,506 of record NC_084600.1, on the reverse strand, counting down.
ACAGACATTTGTTGCAGAAGGAGCAACTCCAGAGCAGAAATAAACATATTTACAGCCTAGTCCAAAAAAATGCTTTGGTCTCAGTCGTTTGATTTCACATCCATGACAACTCTGAAGGGTGTGATTTTATTTCTTTTGTACCACACCAGGAGAGTTTATAAATGTATTAAATTAAATGTATTTCTGATATGACTGATTGATAGTCAGCTCAGTCAATGCCTCATCCGTAATTGTCATGCTACAGCGCTTAGTGAAGCAACCGCCGGGTGAAGCAAACATCCCATCGGCTAAACGTGACGGTCATTTTTGTTTTAGCTGTCGCATCAACATGTTAAACTGCATATCCCGCTGTAAACATCTTATGGTAGCTCTGCAGATATTTCGGTGGGGTTTAGCTAAAGGAGCTGCAAGAAAAGCTAACTTTGATTGGCATACGGTGGGCATTGTTTCCGCCAGCTTCTGAAGCAACATGGCTGCACCCCACATGAAGAGAAAAAGGCTTCAAAACTGGTCTTCAAAAACAAATGGGCCAGGTGACATAATACTAGGTCCATTGTTTTCTGTAGTCTATGGCTGTGACCTGACAGTTCAGACTGAAGTTGGATTGGTAAACCTCAAATATGTACAGTATCTGATTTAGGACCACATATGAAAGTGATCCAGGCAAGACAGTCGGAAAAAAAATCGAACGAAATAAAAAAATAAATACATCTGTGCCTCTTTTGCCTGCAGTGTTAATGGAGAATAAGTTGCATCTTCTGTAATGTCCTCTGTATCTATGTGAGCTATCTCCATCATGCAGATGCGTAGTATGATACTATAAAACATGCAGCTGTTGCAACTGATGACCAGAACTAGAGACCGAAGTTATTTTCCTGCTTGTAGAGCCATGCGATCACAAGAACCAGATGGGGCTTCCTAAAAATTATGGAATATACATTTAAAGGAAGTTAACACTGATTTCCTAAAAATTAATAAAACACCTTTGTCTTGCTTTGAGGTTTGGCATTAAAATGACTTGGACTATGGTTAGGTTTTTTTTGTCCTTATGGTAGGATTAACTGACCATCTGCTTCATTATTTAGGGCTATGTATAAATTTGGTGTTCACTATTATGTGGTTTAACATTTTTATTTTCTTATTTTTTAGAATACTTTCTTTACAACATTTGTTATCCAATATATTGATTCATTTTAGAAGTACCCAGGGAGACACGTGCAGGTACGGCCCTCCTGTCTATCCAGAAAGACACCCAGGAGAGCATCACCATTAGCATGGTAGGAAAGTACGTCTGAAGCATGAAGAAGAAGATATGCCTCCTCAGAATGAAGTTTATGTAGAGCCGATTGTACCAACCTGAAACAGAGTGAAAATGGAGCTGAGTGAAGATGAGGCAGACAGGATTAGAAAGTAATAACTATAAGTAGTAACAGCATATATGATCATCACTCTGGTAACAATACAGGATTGTATCATGCATAGCTAGGACCCCCTTGAGTGTGAAATAAGTCTAAAATGACAAGAATAAATAAATCAACAAAAAACGGATGAAGCATTCAGCACAATACCTTTGGACAATTTCAAATGCTTGTATCTTATTTGTGATTTTATGATGCTTTTGTTTATGTGATCCTGATGCACAAATAAATCAATTATTTTCTTGTGTCACAGTTTTGTTTTTTAGTTGCTGTTTTAATTAAACTTAGGAAGTAGCTCCATGTCACATTACAACTTTGAACTTATAACATGACAGGTTTTTTTCTTAAATCATCATTGTTTTACTCTTGTAATATTACAACTTTATTCTGTACTACTACTACTACTACTACTACTACTACTACTACTACTACTACTACTACTACTACCATTTAGCAGACGCTTTTATCCAAAGCAACTTACATCTGAGAGAACAACACAAGCACAAAATCCCATAGGAGGGTCCGGCTGGATCAGTGCTGGTCAGACTGCTGAGAGTCCAGTTGGACACAGGTGCTGTCACGCCAGTGCTAGAATTTAATTTATTATTATTATTATTTTTTTTATATACAAGAAAGCTACGTCTAAAAGTGTGCAGCAACTAAATGCAGAAGTGCTCCTTAAAGAGCTGAGTCTTTAGCTTGCTCTTAACAGTAGCTCCAGACCCTGCAGATCGGATAGAGTCAGTTTGGTAGATCGTTCCACCATCAGGGAACAATGGAGGAGAAGAGTCTAGCTACTGATTTCATGCCACATTGCGGTGGAAGCACCAGGCGTCTTTCGCTGGCTTAGCGGAGCTCTCAAGAGGGAGTGTAGCTCTGAATCAAGCAGTGTAAGTATTGAGGAGCCGTTTGGGTAAGTGTTTGGTAAGTCAAAAGCAGAGCTTTGAACTTGATGCTGCAACTGGAAGCCAGTGCAGAGAGATTAGCAGTGGAGTGACATGAGCTCTCTTGGGTTGGTTGAAGACCAGACGTGCTGCTGCATTCTGGATCATCTGCAGAGGTTTAATTGAGCATGCAGGAAGGCCGACCAACAAGGAATTACAGTAGTCAATGCGTGACGTGACCAGAGCCTGAACCAAGAGCTGTGTCATATGTTCTGTCAGGTAGGGTCTGATTTTCCTGATGTAGAAAGCGAAACGGCAAGACCGGGAAACCGAGGCAACATGCTTATTAAAGGTCAGCTGGTTGTCTAACATGACACCAAGGTTCCTAGCAAAAGATGTGGGCCCAAGTGTGGTGGAATCCAGCTGCTTATTTGAGGAGGTACGGCATGACTGACTGGACAGACAATAAGCTCAGTCTTGGACAGATTTAGATGAAGGTGAAGGTCCTTCATCCAAGCAGAGATATCAGAAAGACAGGCTGATATTCGCATTGAGACGGCCGTGTCGCCAGGTTGGAAGGAAAGGAAGAGCTTGGTGTCATCAGCATAGCAGTGGTAGGAAAAGTCATGAAAGCCGATGATTTCACCTAGTGAAGAGGAGTATAGTGAAAAAAGGAGAGGGCCAAGCACTGATCCCTGTGGCACCCCTGTTGCCAGCTCATGTGATCTGGACACTTGTCCTTGCCATGATACTCTGAAGGATCTTCCCGAGACATGAACCACAAGAGGACAGATCCTGAAAGCATTGACAGTGTGGAGAGGAGGATGTGGTTGTGGACCGTGTCGAAGGCAGCAGACAGGTCCAGCAGTATGAGGACTGAAGATAGACCAGCAGATCTGGCAGCCCGTAGTGACTCAATAACTGACAGAAGAGCAGTCCAGCTGGCACCAGAGGACAGAGTTCATCAACAGAGGAGGCGAGTGAGGAGAAGAGTGTTTTTATGTAGCCTCATTAACAGATAGTGTGGAAAAGTCTGAGAGGGGGCCGCAATGGGTTAAGCAAGCGGCTCATGAGGGTTCAGTCCTCTTGCAGTGGTTGCAAGTTCAAATCCCGGCTTGCGCACCTTTGCTGCCCTGTCATCCCCATTCTCTCTCTACCCCCTTCCTGTCTGCAACTTCAATAAACGGCCACTAGAGCCCAAAAAAATCTTTAAAAAAAAAAGTCTGAGAGGGAAGGGAGGTTAGAGCAGACCTCATCAGACAGCTGTGTAGGGCTGAGAGAACGTAAGTTTCTGCGGTACGAAACCATCTTTGGAGTCAGGTGGGACATGACATGAAGACATGAGGAAGGGAGATGCAGAAGTTAACCAGGAAGTGGTCTGAGAGGTGCAGTGGTGTGACACACACATCAGCTGTAGTGCAGTTTCTTGTCAGCACCAACTCAAGGACATTACCAGCTTTGTGTGTTGGAGGAGTCTGGACCAGCATATACAAGAGTAGATGAGAGCCAGAAACTCATTTCCCTGTGTTTTGCAGATGTAAATGTTCAAATGTCCCAGTAGTGGAGTGCCATCACTTTTCCAACTGTTTCTCTGCTTACTGCCCCCAATCGTACCGCCAGTACGACGCGCCCTCCTCGCGTACTACGCAAGTAATGTTGCAGTTGGTGGTGCACATGAACGAACGCAAGCACAAACAGCAAGTATACCTGGGCTCTTAGGCAGAGAGTGCCGCAAAACGGCAGGGAGTCAGACTAACAAAGGCAATCAAGTGCCTGAAACCAAACTCAGATGCACACCGAAACCGACTGATCACTCTCTAATGAAACAGTGCATGTTCTGTAGACTCAGAGGATTTTTTTGCTCCCATCAAGGTGCCCCTCACACTCCATCATAGGATAAATCTGAAATTGATTTGACAAAAACAGAGCTCCTTACAATAGAATGTGAGGAATGACTACTCCAAGTTACTGCAGTTCAAGTTTTTCTGCAAGCTGACTCATCAAGTGTACCTACTTTTTCACAAACTAAACTACAAAAACTAATTTCTGTGAAAGTCGAAAAAAAGCCCTTTTGAAAATCAGAAGAGCATTACAGACTATCTAGTTTTTAATAATTATAACCAATAACCTTTTTTGTTATTTTTTATATGTATTTTTGCTTCAAAAAAGACAAGTTTGAAATATTAGGCCTATGCTGACTGTTTTTGCAGTTTATTTCTGCATGTTGTCTCAGTTTTTGTTAAATGAATATTGACACATTGTAATTAGGGCCCGAGCACTTACAGGGCGAAGGCCCTATTGTATCTGTAAGAATTTTTTTCCTTTTTTTTTTTTTTCAGACGAAATGAGGGCCTTTTCCCCCCCTAGACCTGCCCCAAAAGTCACCAAATTTTGCACGCAAGCCAGTCCTAGAAAAAATTTTGATATTTAATGGTTTGCATTAATGGGCGTGGCCTAATGGCTCAACAGCGCCGCCTAGAAAACTTTGTGCCTCAAGCCCCACAATACGGTTTGACGTACATGCACGAAAATTGGTACACACCTGTATCATGTCGCAACTTAAAGAAAAGAAAAGTCTCTTGGCGCCATGGCCGAAACCGAACAGGAAGTCGGCCATTTTGAATTAATTGTGTAATTTTGGCGCAATTTATGTCACTTCTTCGGCCGTTAATACGGCCCGAACCGTAACGTGCAGCCAAGTGTGTTATTCATCAAAATGTGCGTCTCGATCCTGCGACGACGAGCATTACTTTTCTCAGTCAAAAGGGTTACCATGGCGACGATAGACGCCAAAAAGCGCGTCCACCCTTCATCTGGTTGGTCCATACAGATAAAACTTTGTGCCTCAAGCCCCACAATACGGTTTGAAGTACATGCACGAAAATAGGTACACACCTGTATCATGCCGCAACTTAAAGAAAAGTCTCTTGGCGCCATGGCCGAAACCGAACAGGAAGTCGGCCATTTTGAATTAATCATGTAATTTTGGCGCAATTTATGCCACTTCTTCGGCCGTTAATACGACCCGAACCGTAACCTGCACCCAGGTTTGTTATATATCAAAATGTGCGTCTCGATCCTGCGACGACGGGCATTACTTTTCTCAGTCAAAAGCGTTACCGTGGCGACGATAGAAGCCAAAAAGCGCGCCCCCCCTTCATCTGGTTGGTCGATATGTGATATTTCCTCTTTTCTGCAATAACTTTTGAATGGTTTGACATAAAGAATGTGGGTGGTGTCATCCGCTAAATGTCCAGGCCTGAAAAATCTACATGCAAGTCATATAAGCGCTTCAACTGCAGCACGCCTGAACGTGCACAAGGGTACGAGGGCCTGTTCATCGCTGCTTGCAGCTTCAATTAGGGCCCGAGCACTTGCAGTGCGAAGGCCCTATTGTATTTGCAGGAATTCTTCTTCTTCTTCTTATTGTTCTGACAAAAGGAAGGCCTTTTTGCCCCGCTAAACGTGCCCAAAAAGTCACCAAATTTTGCACGCAAGCCAGGCCTGGCGAAAAATTTGATATTTAATGGTTTGCATTAATGGGCGTGGCAAAATGGCTCAACAGTGCCCCCTTGAAATCTTTGTGCCTCAAGCCCCACGATACGGTTTGACGTACATGCACGAAAATCGGTACACACCTGTATCATGGCGCAACTTAAAGAAAAGTCTCTTGGGGTCATGCCCGAAACTGAACAGGATGTCGGCCATTTTGAATTAATCGTGTCATTTTGGCGAAATTTATGCCATTCCTTCGGCAGTTAATACGCCCCGAACCGTAACGTGCCCCCAAGTGTGTTATACATCAAAATGTGCGTCTCCATCCTCCGACACCACGCATTACTTTTATCTTTCAAAAGCGTTACCGTGGCGACGCTAGACGCCAAAAAGCGCGCACACCCTTCATCTGATTGGTTCTGACAGAAAAAAGCGCCTCAAGCTCCTTAATACAGTTTGACATACATGAACGAAAATCGGTACACACCTGTATCATGTCGCAACTAAAAGAAAAGTCTCTTGGCGCCATGGCCGAAACCGAACAGGAAGTCGGCCATTTTGGACATTCTGAATTAATCGCGTAATTTTGGAGCAATTTATGCCATTCATTCGAGAATTAATACGGCCCGAACCGTAATGGGCACCCAGGTGTGTTATACATCAAAATGTGCGTCTCCATCCTGCGACTACGCGCATTACTTTTCTCTTTCAAAAGTGTTACCATGGCGACACTGGACGCCGAAAAGCGCGCCCCCCCCATTATCTGATTGGTCCATATTTGATAGTTCTCCAAAAGGCACCAAATTTTGCATGCAAGCCAGACTTGGCGATAGATTTGACATTTCATGGTTTGCATTAATGGGCGTGGCCTAACGGCTATACAGCGCCCCCTAGAATACTTTTATCTGCCATAACTTTTGAATGGTTTGACATAGGAAGTCGTGGGTGGTGTCATGGGACTCTGTAATGAGTCCTTGAGCTTCTTTGGCCTTAATTAGCCCGCCCCTTCTTCTGATTGGTTGTCCCGATTTTCTGCTATAACTTTGGAATGGTTTGACATAGTGAGTCGTGGGTGGGGTCATCAGATTCTGTATGGAGTCCTTGACCTTCATTGGCCTGAATTAGCCCCGCCCCTTCTTCTGATTGGTTGTCCCTTCTTTCTGCTATAACTTTTGAATGGTTTGACATAGGAAGTCGTGGGTGGTGTCGTTTCTGATATGCTTATGGGGGGCGCTGGCCGTGAGTGCGAGGGCCCGTTCATCGCTGCTTGCAGCTTTAATTCTTAGGGCCCGAGCACTTGCAGTGCGAAGGCCCTATTGTATTTGCAGGGATTTTTAGGGCCCGAGCACCTTCAGTGCAAAGGCCCTATTGTATCTGTAGGAATTTTTTATTTTTAGGGCCCGAGCACCTTCAGTGCGAAGGCCCTATTGTATCTGTAGGAATTCTTCGCGTTATTAGGGCCCGAGCACCTTCAGTGCGAAGGCCCTATTGTATCTGTAGGAATTCTTCGCGTTATTATTATTTTTCTGACGAAAGGAGGGCCTTTTTGCCCCCCTAAACGTGCCCAAAAAGTCACCAAATTTTGCACCCAAGTCAGGCCTGGCGAAAAATTTGATATTTAATGGTTTGCATTCATGGGCGTGGCAAAATGGCTCAACAGCGCCCCCTTGAAAACTTTGTGCCTCAAGCCCCACGATACGGTTAGACGTACATTCACGAAAATCGGTACACAACTGTATCATGGGGCAACTTAAAGAAAAGTCTCTTGGGGTCATGCCCGAAACCGAACAGGATGTCGGCCATTTTGAATTAATCATGTCATTTTGGCAAAATTTATGCCATTCCTTCGGCAGTTAATACGGCCCGAACCGTAACGTGCCCCCAAGTGTGTTATACATCAAAATGTGCGTCTCCATCCTCCGACACCACGCATTACTTTTCTCTTTCAAAAGCGTTACCGTGGCGACGCTAGACGCCAAAAAGCGTGCCCACCCTTCATCTGATTGGTTCAGACAGAAAAAACTTTGCGCCTCAAGCCCCATAATATGGTTTGACGTACATGAACGAAAATCGGTACACACCTGTATCATGTCACTACTTAAAGAAAAGTCTCTTGGCGCCATGGCCGAAACCGAACAGGAAGTCGGCCATTTTGAACATTCTGAATTAATCGCGTAATTTTGGAGCAATATATGCCATTCCTTCGAGAATTAATACGGCCCGAACCGTATCGTGAACCCAGATATGTTATACAACAAAATGTGCGTCTCAATCCTGCGACTACACGCATTACTTTTCTCTTTCAAAAGTGTTACCGTGGCGACGCTAGACGCCAACAAGCGCACCCCCCTTCATCTGATTGGTCCATATTTGATAGTTCCCCAAAAGGCACCAAATTTGGCATGCAAGCCAGGCCTGGTGATAAATTTGATATTTCATGGTTTGGATTAATGGGCGTGGCAAAATGGCTCAACAGCGCCCCCCGGAAAACTTTGTGCCTCAAGCCCAACAATACGGTTTGACGTACATGCACGAAAATCGCTACACACCTGTATCATGGCACAACTTAAAGAAAAGTCTCTTGGAGCCATGGCCGAAACCGAACAGGAAGTCGGCCATTTTGAATTAATTGTGTAATTTTGGCGCAATTTATGCCATTCCTTCGGCAATTAATACGGCCCGAACCGTAACGTGCACCCAGGTGTGTTATACATCAAAATGTGCGTCTCCATCCTGCGACTACGCGCATTACTTTTCTCTTTCAAAAGTGTTACCGTGGCGACGCTAGACGCCAAAAGGCGTGCCCCCCCTTCATCTGATTGGTCCATATTTGATAGTTCTCCAAAAGTCACCAAATTTTGCATGCAAGCCAGGCCTGGCGAGACATTTGGTATTTCATGGTTTGCATTAATGGGCGTGGCAAAATGGCTCAACAGCGCCCCCTAGAATACTTTTCTCTGCCATAACTTTTTAATGGTTTGACATAGGAAGTCGTGGGTGGTGTCATGGGACTCTGTAATGAGTACTTAAGCTTTGTTGGCCTTAATTAGCCCCGCCCCTTCTTCTGATTGGTTGTCCCGATTTTCTGCTATAACTTTGGAATTGTTTGACATAGAGAGTCGTGGGTGGTGTCATCAGATTCTGTATGGAGTCCTTGACCTTCATTGGCCTGAATTAGCCCCGCCCCTTCTTCTGATTAGTTGTCCCTTTTTTCTGCTATAACTTTTGAATGGTTTAACATAGGAAGTTGTGGGTGGTGTCATTTCTGATATGCTTATGGGGGGCGGTGGCCGTGAGTGCGAGGGCCCGTTCATCGCTGCTTGCAGCTTTAATTAGGGCCCGAGCACCTTCAGTGCGAAGGCCCTATTGTATCTGTAGGAATTATTTGTATTTTTTTTATTATTCTTATTATTTTTCTGACGAAAGGAGGGCCTTTTTGCCCCCCTAAACGTGCCCAAAAAGTCACCAAATTTTGCACCCAAGCCAGGCCTGGTGAAAAATTTGATATTTAATGGTTTGCATTAATGGGCGTGGCAAAATGGCTCAACAGCGCCCCCTAGAAAACTTTGTGCCTCAAGCCCCACGATACGGTTTGACGTACATGCACGAAAATCGGTACACGCCTGTATCATGACGTAACTTAAAGAAAAGTCTCTTGGCGTCATGCCCGAAACCGAACAGGATGTCGGCCATTTTGAATTAGTTGTGTCATTTTGGCGAAATTTATGCCATTCCTTCGGCAGTTAATACGGCCCGAACCGTAACGTGCACCCAGGTGTGTTATACATCAAAATGTGCGTCTCCATCCTCTGACACCACGCATTACTTTTCTCTTTCAAAAGCATTACCGTGGCGACGCTAGACGCCAAAAAGCCAGCCCACCCTTAATCTGATTGGTTCCGACAGAAAAAACTTTGCGCCTCAAGCCCCATAATACGGTTTGACGTACATGAACGAAAATCGGTACACATCTTTATCATGTCGCTACTTAAAGAAAAGTCTCTTGGCGCCATGGCCGAAACCGAACAGGAAGACGGCCATTTTGAACATTCTTAATTAATCACGTAATTTTGGAGCAATATATGCCATTCCTTCGAGAATTAATACGGCCCGAACCGTATCGTGCACCCAGGTGTGTTATACATCAAAATGTGCGTCCCCATCCTGCGACTACGCGCATTACTTTTCTCTTTCAAAAGTGTTACCGTGGCGACGCTAGACACCAAAAAGCGCGGCACCCTTCATCTGATTGGTCCATATTTGATAGTTCCCCAAAAGTCACCAAATTTTGCATGCAAGGCAGGCCTGGCAATAAATTTGATATTTCATGGTTTGTATTAATGGGCGTGGCAAAATGGCTCAACAGCGCCCCCCGGAAGACTTTGTGCCTCAAGCCCCATAATACGGTTTGACGTACATGCACAAAAATCGGTACACACCTGTATCATGTCGCAACTTAAAGAAAAGTCTCTTGGCGCCATTGCCGAAACCGAACAGGAAGTCAGCCATTTTGAAATAATTGTGTAAATTTGGTGCAATTTATGCCATTCCTTCTGCAATTAATACGGCCCGAACCGTAACGTGCACCCAGGTGTGTTATACATCAAAATGTGCGTCTCCATCTTGCGACTATGCGCATTATTTTTCTCTTTCAAAAGTGTTACCGTGACGACGCTAGATGCCATAAAGCGCGCCTCCCCTTCATCTGATTGGTCCATATTTGATAGTTCTCCAAAAGTCACCAAATTTTGCATGCAAGCCATGCCTGGCGATAAATTTGATATTTCATGGTTTGCATTAATGGGCGTGGCCTAACGGCTCAACAGCGCCCCCTAGAATACTTTTCTCTGCCATAACTTTGGAAAGGTTTGACATAGAGAGTCGTGGGTGGCGTCATTGGACGCTGTATTGAGTCCTTGACCTTCTTTGGCCTGAATTAGCCCCGCTCTTCTTCTGATTGGTTGTCCCTTTTTTCTGCTATAACTTTTGAATGGTATAACATAGGAAGTTGTGGGTGGTGTCATTTCTGATATGCTTATGGGGGGCGGTGGCCGTGAGTGCGAGGGCCCGTTCATCGCTGCTTGCAGCTTTAATTATTATTATTATTTTTCTGACGAAAGGAGGGCCTTTTTGCCCCCCTAAACGTGCCCAAAAAGTCACCAAATTTTGCACGCAAACCAGGCCTGGCGAAAAATTTGATATTTTATGGTTTGCATTAATGGGCGTGGCGTAATGGCTCAACAGCGCCCCCCGGAAAACTTTGTGCCTCAAGCCCCACGATACGGTTTGACGTACATGCACGAAAATCAGTACACACCTGTATCATGGCACAACTTAAAGAAAAGTCTCTTGGAGCCATGGCCGAAACTGAACAGGATGTCGGCCATTTTGAATTAATCGTGTAATTTTGGCGAAATTCATGCCATTCCTTCGGCAGTTAATACGGCCCGAACCGTAACGAGCACCCAGGTGTGTTATACATCAAAATGTGCGTCTCCATCCTCCGACACCACGCATTACTTTTCTCTTTCAAAAGCGTTACCGTGACGACGCTAGACGCCAAAAAGCGCGCCCACCCTTCATCTGATTGGTTCAGGCAGAAAAACCTTTGTGCCTCAAGCCCCATAATACGGTTTGACGTACATGAACGAAAATCGGTACACTTCTTTATCATGTCGCAACTTAAAGAAAAGTCTCTTGGTGCCATGGCCAAAACCGAACAGGAAGTCGGCCATTTTGAACATTCTGAATTAATCACGTAATTTTGGAGCAATACATGCCATTCCTTCGAGAATTAATACGGCCCGAACCGTAACGTGCACCCAGGTGTGTTATACATCAAAATATGCGTCTCCATCCTGCGACTACACGCATTACTTTTCTCTTTCAAAAGTGTTACCGTGGCGACGCTAGACGCCAACAAGCGCACCCCCCCTTCATCTGATTGGTCCATATTTGATAGTTCCCCAAAAGGCACCAAATTTGGCACGCAAGCCAGGCCTGGCGATAAATTTGATATTTCATGGTTTGCATTAACGGGCGTGGCAAAATGGCTCAACAGCGCCCCCCGGAAAACTTTGTGCCTCAAGCCCCACAATACGGTTTGATGTACATGCACGAAAATCGGTACACACCTGTATCATGGCGCAACTTAAAGAAAAGTCTCTTGGAGCCATGGCCGAAACCGAACAGGAAGTCGGCCATTTTGAAATCTGATTGGTCCATATTTAATAGTTCTCCAAAAGTCACCAAATTTTACATGCAAGACAGACTTGGCGATAAATGTGATATTTCATTGTTTGCATTAATGGGCGTGGCCTAACGGCTCAACAGCGCCCCCTAGAATACTTTTCTCTGCGATAACTTTTGAATGGTTTGACATAGGAAGTTGTGGGTGGTGTCATGGGACTCTGTAATGAGTCCTTAAGCTTCGTTGGCCTTAATTAGCCCCGCCCCTTCTTCTGATTGGTTGTCCCGATTTTCTGCTATAACTTTGGAATGGTTTTACATAGAGAGTCGTGGGTGGTGTCATCAGATTCTTTATGGAGTCCTTCATTGGCCTAAATTAGCCCCGCCCCTTCTTCTGATTGGTTGTCCCTTTTTTCTGCTATAACTTTTTAATGGTTTGACATAGGAAGTCGTGGGTGGCGTCATTTCTGATATGCTTGTGGGGGGCGGTGGCCGTGAGTGCGAGGGCCCGTTCATCGCTGCTTGCAGCTTTATTAGGGCCCGAGCACCTTCAGTGCGAAGGCCCTATTGTATCTGTAGGAATTATTTGTATTTTTTTTATTATTAGGGCCCGAGCACCTTCAGTGCGAAGGCCCTATTGTATCTGTAGGAATTTTTTTTCTTTCTTTCTTTTTTCTTCTGACGAAAGGAGGGCCTTTTTGCCCCCCTAAACGTGCCCAAAAAGTCACCAAATTTTGCTTGCAAGTCAGGCCTGGCGAAAAATTTGATATTTAATGGTTTACATTAATGGGCGTGGCAAAATGGCTCAACAGCGCCCCCCGGAAAACTTTGTGCTTCAAGCCCCACAATACGGTTTGACGTACATGCACGAAAATCGCTTCACACCTGTATCAGTACACAACTTAAAGAAAAGTCTCTTGGCGACATGGCCGAAACCGAACAGGAAGTCAGCCATTTTGAATTAATCGTGTCACTTTGGCGCAATTTATGCCATTCCTTCGGCAGTTAATACGGCCCGAACCGTAACGTGCACCCAGGTGTGTTATACATCAAAATGTGCGTCTCCATCCTGCGACAACACGCATTACTTTTCTCTTTCAAAAGCATTACCGTGGCGACGCTAGACGCCAAAAAGCGCGCCCACCCTTCATCTGGTTGGTTCAGACAGAAAAAACTTTGCGCCTCAAGCCCCATAATACGGTTTGATGTACATGAACGAAAATCGGTACACACCTGTATCATGTCGCAACTAAAAGAAAAGTCTCTTGGCGCCATGGCCAAAACCGAACAGGAAGTCGGCCATTTTGAACATTCTGAATTAATCGCGTAATTTTGGAGCAATATGAGCCATTCCTTCGAGAATTAATACGGCCCGAACCGTAACGTGCACCCAGGTGTGTTATACATCAAAATGCGCGTCTCTATCCTGCGACTACGCGCATTACTTTTCTCTTTCAAAAGTGTTACCTGGGTGACGCTAGACGCCAAAAAGCGCGCCCCCCTTCATCTGATTGGTCCATATTTGATAGTTCCCTAAAAGTCACCAAATTTTGCATGCAAGTCAGGCCTGGCGATAAATTTGATATTTCATGGTTTGTATTAATGGGCGTGGCAAAATGGCTCAACAGCGCCCCCCGGAAAACTTTGTGCCTCAAGCCCCACAATACCGTTTGACGTACATGCACGAAAATCGGTACACACCTGTATCAGTACACAACTTAAAGAAAAGTCTCTTGGCGCCATGGCCGAAACCCAACAGGAAGTCAGCCATTTTGAATTAATTGTGTAATTTTGGCGCAATTTATGCCATTCCTTCGGCAATTAATACGGCCCGAACCGTAACGTGCACCCAGGTGTGTTATACATCAAAATGTGCGTCTTCATCTTGCAACTACGCGCATTACTTTTCTCTTTCAAAAGTGTTACCGTGGCGACGCTAGACGCCAAAAAGCGTGCCCCCCTTCATCTGATTGGTCCATATTTGATAGTTCTCCAAAAGTCACCAAATTTTGCATGCAAGCCAGGCCTGGCGATAAATTTGATATTTCATGGTTTGCATTAATGGGCGTGGCCTAACGGCTCAACAGCGCCCCCTAGAATACTTTTCTCTGCCATAACTTTTGAATGGTTTGACATAGAGAGTTGTGGGTGGTGTCATGGGACTCTGTAATGAGTCCTTAAGCTTCGTTGGCCTTAATTAGCCCCGCCCCTTCTTCTGATTGGTTGTCCCGATTTTCTGCTATAACTTTTGAATGGTTTGACATTGGAAGTCATGGGTGGTATCATGGGACTCTGTAATGAGTTCTTAAGCTTCGTTGGCCTTAATTAGCCCCGCCCCTTCTTCTGATTGGTTGTCCCTATTTTCTGCTATAACTTTTTAAGGGTTTGACATAGAGAGTCGTGGGTGGTGTCATTTCTGATATGCTTATGGGGGGGCGGTGGACGTGAGTGCGAGGGCCCGTTCATCGCTGCTTGCAGCTTTAATTCTTATTATTTTTCTGACGAAAGGAGGGCCTTTTTGCCCCCCTAAACGTGCCCAAAAAGTCACCAAATTTTGCACCCAAGCCAGGCCTGGCGAAAAATTTGATATTTAATGGTTTGCATTAATGGGCGTGGTAAAATGGCTCAACAGCGCCCCCTTGAAAACTTTGTGCCTCAAGCCCCACGATACGGTTTGACGTACATGCACGAAAATCGGTACACGCCTGTATCATGACGTAACTTAAAGAAAAGTCTCTTGGCGTCATGCCCGAAACCGAACAGGATGTCGGCCATTTTGAATTAGTCGTGTCATTTTGGCGAAATTTATGCCATTCCTTCGGCAGTTAATACGGCCCGAACCATAACGTGCACCCAGGTGTGTTATACATCAAAATGTGCGTCTCCATCCTCCGACACCACGCATTACTTTTCTCTCTCAAAAGCGTTACCGTGGCGACGCTAGACGCCAAAAAGCGCGCCCACCCTTCATCTGATTGGTTCAGACAGAAAAAACTTTGCGCCTCAAGCCCCATAATACGGTTTGACGTACATGAACGAAAGTCGGTACACACCTGTATCATGTTGCAACTTACAGAAAAGTCTCTTGGCACCATGGTCGAAACCGAACAGGAAGTCGGCCATTTTGAACATTCTGAATGAATCACGTAATTTTGGAGCAATATATGCCATTCCTTCGAGAATTAATACGGCCTGTACCGTATCATGAACCCAGATGTGTTATACATCAAAATGTGCGTCTCCATCCTGCGACTACGCGCATTACTTTTCTCTTTCAAAAGTGTTACCGTGGCGACGCTAGACGCCAACAAGCGCACCCCCCCTTCATCTGATTGGTCCATATTTGATAGTTCCCCAAAAGGCACCAAATTTGGCATGCAAGCCAGGCCTGGCGATAAATTTGATATTTCATGGTTTGCATTAATGGGTGTGGCAAAATGGCTCAACAGCGCACCCCGGAAAACTTTGTGCCTCAAGCCCCACAATACGGTTTGACGTACATGCACGAAAATCGCTACACACCTGTATCATGGCACAACTTAAAGAAAAGTCTCTTGGAGCCATGGCCGAAACCGAACAGGATGTCGGCCATTTTGAATACATTGTGTCATTTTGGCGAAATTTATGCCATTCCTACGGCAAATAATTCAGCCCGAACCATAACGTGCCCCCAGGTGTGTTATACATCAAAATGTGAGTCTACATCCTGCGACGCCACGCATTACTTTTCTCTTTCAAAAGTGTTACCGTGGCGACGCTAGACGCCAAAAGGCGCGCCCCCCCTTCATGTGATTGGTCCATATTTGATAGTTCTCCAAAAGTCACCAAATTTTGCATGCAAGCCAGACTTGGCGATACATTTGATATTTCATGGTTTGAATTAATGGACGTGGCCTAACGGCTCAACAGCGCCCCCTAGAATACTTTTCTCTGCCATAACTTTTGAATGGTTTGACATAGAGAGTCGTGGGTGGTGTCATGGGACTCGGTATAGAGTCCTTGACCATAATTGGTGAAAATTAGCCCCGCCCCTTCTTCTGATTGGTTGTCCCTTTTTTCTGCTATAACTTTTGAATGGTTTGACATAGAGAGTCCTGGGTGTTGTCATAAGATTCTGTATGGAATCCTTGACCTTCATTGGCCTGAATTAGCCCCGCCCCTTCTTGTCATTGGTTGTCCCTTTTTTCTGCTATAACATTTTAATTGTTTGACATAGGAAGTTGTGGGTGGTGTCATGGGACTCTGTAATAAGTCCTTAAGCTTCGTTGGCCTTAATTAGCCCCGCCCCTTCTTCTGATTGGTTGTCCCTTTTTTCTGCTATAACTTTTGAATGGTTTGACATAGGAAGTCGTGGGTGGTGTCATGGGACTCTGTAATGAGTCCTTAAGCTTCGTTGGCCTTAATTAGCCCCGCCCCTTCTTCTGATTGGTTATCCCGATTTTCTGCTATAACTTTGGAATGGTTTGACATAGAGAGTCGTGGGTGGTGTCATCAGATTCTGTATGGAGTCCTTGACCTTCATTGGCTTTAATTAGCCCCGCCCCTTCTTCTGATTGGTTGTCTCTTTTTTCTGCTATAACTTTTCAATGGTTTGACATAGGAAGTCATGGGTGGTGTCATTTCTGATACTTATGGGGGGCGGTGGCCGTGAGTGCGAGGGCCCGTTCATTGCTGCTTGCAGCTTTAATTTTTCTTTCTTTCTTCTGACAAAAGGAGGGCCTTTTTGCCCCCCTAAACGTGCCCAAAAAGTCACCAAATTTTGCATGCAAGTCAGGCCTGGCGAAAAATTTGATATTTAATGGTTTACATTAATTGGCGTGGCAAAATGGCTCAACAGCGCCCCCCGGAAAACTTTGTGCCTCAAGCCCCACAATACGGTTTGACGTACATGCACGAAAATCGCTACACACCTGTATCAGTACACAACTTAAAGAAAAGTCTCTTGGCGACATGGCCGAAACCGAACAGGAAGTCGGCCATTTTGAATTAATTGTGTAATTTTGGAGCAATTTATGCCATTCCTTCGGCAGTTAATACGGCCCGAACCGTAACGTGCACCCAGGTGTGTTATACATCAAAATGTGCGTCTTCATCCTGCGACAACACGCATTACTTTTCTCTTTCAAAAGCGTTACCGTGGCGACGCTAGACGCCAAAAAGCGCGCCCACCCTTTATCTGGTTGGTTCAGACTGAAAAAACTTTGCGCCTCAAGCCCCATAATACGGTTTGACGTACATTTAACGAAAATCAGTACACACCTGTAGCATGTCGCAACTTAAAGAAAAGTCTCTTGGCGCCATGGCCGAACCCGAACAGGAAGCCGGCCATTTTGAACATTCTGAATTAATCGCGTAATTTTGGAGCAATATGAGTCATTCCTTCGAGAATTAATACGGCCCGAACCGTAACGTGCACCCAGGTGTGTTATACATCAAAATGTGCGTCTCTATCATGCGACTACGCGCATTACTTTTCTCTTTCAAAAGTGTTACCGTGGCGACGCTAGATGCCAAAAAGCGCGCCCCCCTTCATCTGATTGGTCCATAATTGATAGCTCCCCAAAAGTCACCATATTTTGCATGCATGGCAGGCCTGGCGATAAATTTGATATTTCATGGTTTGTATTAATGGGCGTGGCAAAATGGCTCAACAGCGCCACCTTGAAAACTTTGTGCCTCAAGCCCCATGATACGGTTTGACGTACATGCACGAAAATCGGTACATAGAGAGTCGTGGGTGGTGTCATTTCTGATATGCTTATGGGGGGCGGTGGACGTGAGTGCGAGGGCCCGTTCATCGCTGCTTGCAGCTTTAATTAGGGCCCGAGCACCTTCAGTGCGAAGGCCCTATTGTATTTGCAGGAATTTTTATTATTATTATTTTCCTGACAAAAGGAAGGCCTTTTTGCCCCCCTAAACGTGCCCAAAAAGTCACCAAATTTTGCACCCAAATCAGGCCTGGCGAAAAATTTGATCTTTAATGGTTTGCATTAATGGGCGTGGTAAAATGGCTCAAACAGCGCCCCCTTGAAAACTTTGTGCCTCAAGCCCCACGATACGGTTTGACGTACATGCACGAAAATCGGTACACGCCTGTATCATGGGGCAACTTAAAGAAAAGTCTCTTGGGGTCATGCCCGAAACCGAACAGGATGTCGGCCATTTTGAATTAATCGCGTCATTTTGGCGAAATTTATGCCATTCCTTCGGCAGTTAATTCAGCCCGAACCGTAACGTGCACCCAGGTGTGTTATACATCAAAATGTGCGTCTCCATCCTCCAACACCACGCATTACTTTTCTCTTTCAAAAGCGTTACCGTGGCGACGCTAGACGCCAAAAAGCGTGCCCACCCTTCATCTGATTGGTTAAGACAGAAAAAACTTTGCGCCTCAAGCCCCATAATACGCTTTGATGTACATGAATGAAAATCGGTACACACCTGTATCATGTCGCAACTAAAAGAAAAGTCTCTTGGCGCCATGGCCGAAACCGAACAGGAAGTCGGCCATTTCGAACATTCTGAATTAATCGCGTAATTTTGGAGCAATATATGCCATTCCTTCGAGAATTAATTCAGCCCGAACCGTATCGTGAACCCAGATGTGATATACATAAAAATGTGCGTCTCCATCCTGCGACTACACGCATTACTTTTCTCTTTCAAAAGTGTTACCGTGGCGACGCTAGACGCCAACAAGCCCACCCCCCCTTCATCTGATTGGTCCATATTTGATAGTTCCCCAAAAGGCACCAAATTTGGCATGCAAGCCAGGCCTGGCAATAAATTTGATATTTCATGGCTTGCATTAATGGGCGTGGCAAAGTGGCTCAACAGCGCCCCCCGGAATACTTTGTGCCTCAAGCCCCACAATACGGTTTGACGTACATGCACGAAAATCGGTACACACCTGTATCATGTCGCAACTTAAAGAAAAGTCTCTTGGAGCCATGGCCGAAACCGAACAGGATGTCGGCCATTTTGAATAAATTGTGTCATTTTGGCGAAATTTATGCCATTCATTCGGCAGTTAATTCAGCCCGAACCGCAACGTGCCCCCAAGTGTGTTATACATCAAAATGTGCGTCTCCATCCTGCGACAACACGCATTACTTTTCTCTTTCAAAAGCGTTACCGTGGCGGCGCTAGACGCCAAAAAGCGCACCAACACTTCATCTGATTGGTTCGACAGAAAAAACTTTGTGCCTCAAGCCCCATAATACGGTTTGACGTACATGAACGAAAATCGGTACACACCTGTATCATGTCGCAACTAAAAGAAAAGTCTCTTGGAGCCATGGCCGAAACCGAACAGGAAGTCAGCCATTTTGAATTAATTGTGTAATTTTGGCGCAATTTATGCCATTCCTTCGGCAGTTAATTCAGCCCGAACCGTAACGTGCACCCAGGTGTGTTATACACCAAAATGTGCGTCTCCATCGTGCGACTACACGCATTACTTTTCTCTTTCAAAACTGTTACCGTGGCGATGCTAGACGCGAAAAAGCGCACCCACCCTTCATCTGATTGGTCCATATTTGATATTTCTCCAAAAGTCACCAAAATTTGCATGCAAGCCAGGCCTGGTGATAAATGTGATATTTCATGGTTTGTATTAATGGGCGTGGCCTAACGGCTCAACAGCGCCCCCTAGAATACTTTTCTCTGCCATAACTTTTGAATGGTTTCACATAGAGAGTCGTGGGTGGTGTCATGGGACTCTGTAATGAGTCCTTAAGCTTCGTTGGCCTTAATTAGCCCCGCCCCTTCTTCTGATTGGTTGTCCCGATTTTCTGCTATAACTTTTGAATGGTTTGACATAGAGAGTCGTGGGTGGTGTCATCATATTCTTTATGGAGTCCTTGACCTTCATTGGCCTGAATTAGCCCCGTCCCTTCTTCTGATTGGTTGTCCTTTTTTTACAATAAAATCGCCGCGAGCCGCCAGTTGCTCTCGCGCTGACTCCCGCTTCCTGATTCAAACGTCTGCCGGCCCCGCCCCCTGACCAATCAGTGGCGAGTAGGGTGATGACGACCCCGCCCCCCGACCAATCAGTGGCGAGTAGGGTGATGACGGCCCCGCCCCCGACCAATCAGTGGCGAGTAGGGTGATGACGGCCCCGCTCCCCGACCAATCAGCTCCCTGTAATGTGGTGACCTCAGAAATATTCCCGGCTCAGCCCGGTTACAACCTTGGCAGAATGGTTACAGAAAAAGTAATAATTAAAATAGTAGGGTTTTACTAATATTTATAACTTACAAATATTAAAAAAATTAGGAAAAAAAAGTTCCAGACATTTTATCGCTATGTTGGTCTGTCCTAAACCAGTAGGTCAAATGAAAGGAATAGCTGAGACTTAGCTCAGCCAGATTATTGCGGTCTTTGGTGCTAGAGGTCGCGAGTTCAAGTCTGGCTATATGCCGAAATTTTTGTCAGCAATTTTTGTGTTTTTTTTACATCAAAATGTTCGTCTCTGTCCTGTGACGACGCACATTACTTTTCTCTTTCAAAAGTGTTACCGTGGCGACGCTAGACGCGAAAAAACGCTCGTCCCCTTCATCTGATTGGTCCATATTTGATAGTTTTCCAAAAGTCACCAAATTTTGCATGCAAGCCAGGCCTGGCGATACATTTGATATTTCATGGTTTGCATTAATGGGCGTGGCCTAACGGCTCAACAGCGCCCCCTAGAATACTTTTCTCTGCCATAACTTTTGAATGGTTTGACATAAAGAGTCGTGGGTGGTGTCATGGGACTCGGTATTGAGTCCTTGACCTTCATTGGCCTGAATTAGCCCCGCCCCTTCTTCTGATTGGTTGTCCCGATTTTCTGCCATAACTTTTGAATGGTTTGACATAGAGAGTCGTGGGTGGTGTCATCAGACTCTGTATGGAGTCCTTGACCTTGATTGGCCTGAATTAGCCCCTTCTTCTGATTGGTTGTTCCTTTTTTCTGCTATAACTTTTGAATGGTTTGACATAGAGAGTCGTGGGTGGTGTCATTTCTGATATGCTTATGGGGGGCGGTGGACGTGAGTGCGAGGGCCCGTTCATCGCTGCTTGCAGCTTTAATTAGGGCCCGAGCACCTTCAGTGCGAAGGCCCTATTGTATTTGCAGGAATTTTTATTATTATTATTTTCCTGACAAAAGGAAGGCCTTTTTGCCCCCCTAAACGTGCCCAAAAAGTCACCAAATTTTGCACCCAAATCAGGCCTGGCGAAAAATTTGATCTTTAATGGTTTGCATTAATGGGCGTGGTAAAATGGCTCAAACAGCGCCCCCTTGAAAACTTTGTGCCTCAAGCCCCACGATACGGTTTGACGTACATGCACGAAAATCGGTACACGCCTGTATCATGGGGCAACTTAAAGAAAAGTCTCTTGGCATCATGCCCGAAACCGAACAGGATGTCGGCCATTTTGAATTAATCGTGTCATTTTGGCGAAATTTATGCCATTCCTTTGGCAGTTAATTCAGTCCGAACCGTAACGTGCCCCCAAGTGTGTTATACATCAAAATGTGCGTCTCCATCCTGCGACAACACGCATTACTTTTCTCTTTCAAAAGCGTTACTGTGGCGACGCTAGACGCCAAAAAGCGCGCCCACCCTTCATCTGATTGGTTCGACAGAAAAAACTTTGTGCCTCAAGCCCCATAATACGGTTTGACGTACATGAACGAAAATCGGTACACACCTGTATCATGTCGCAAATAAAAGAAAAGTCTCTTGGCGCCATGGCCGAAACCGAACAGGAAGTCGGCCATTTTGAACATTCTGAATTAATTGCGTAATTTTGGAGCAATATATGCCATTCCTTCGAGAGTTAATTCAGCCCGAACCGTATCGTGAACCCAGATGTGTTATACATCAAAATGTGCGTCTCCATCCTGCGACTACACGCATTACTTTTCTCTTTCAAAAGTGTTACCGTGGCGACGCTAGACGCCAACAAGCGCACCCCCCCTTCATCTGATTGGTCCATATTTGATAGTTCCTCAAACGGCACCAAATTTGGCATGCAAGCCAGGCCTGGCGATAAATTTGATATTTCATGGTTTGCATTAATGGGCGTGGCAAAATGGCTCAACAGCGCCCCCCGGAAAACTTTGTGCCTCAAGCCCCACAATACGGTTTGACGTACATGCACGAAAATCGCTACACACCTGTATCATGGCACAACTTAAAGAAAAGTCTTTTGGAGCCATGGCCGAAACCAAACAGGATGTCGGCCATTTTGAATACATTGTGTCATTTTGGCGAAATTTATGCCATTCCTTCGGCAGTTAATTCAGCCCGAACCGTAACGTGCCCCCAGGTGTGTTATACATCAAAATGTGCGTCTCCATCCTGCGACACCACGCATTACTTTTCTCTTTCAAAAGTGTTACCGTGGCGCCGCTAGACGGCAAAAGGCGCGCCCCCGGTCATGTGATTGGTCCATATTTGATAGTTCTCCAAAAGTCACCAAATTTTGCATGCAAGCCAGACTTGGCGATACATTTGATATTTCATGGTTTGCATTAATGGGCGTGGCCTAACGGCTCAACAGCGCCCCCTAGAATACTTTTCTCTGCCATAACTTTTGAATGGTTTGACATAGAGAGTTGTGGGTGGTGTCATGGGACTCTGTAATGAGTCCTTAAGCTTCGTTGGCCTTAATTAGCCCCGCCCCTTCTTCTGATTGGTTGTCCCTTTTTTCTGCTATAACTTTTGAATGGTTTGACATAGGAAGTCGTGGGTGGTGTCATGGGACTCTGTAATGAGTCCTTAAGCTTCGTTGGCCTTAATTAGCCCCGTCCCTTCTTCTGATTGGTTGTCCCGATTTTCTGCTATAACTTTGGAATGGTTTGACATAGAGAGTCGTGGGTGGTGTCATCAGATTCTGTATGGAGTCCTTGACCTTCATTGGCCTGAATTAGCCCCGCCCCTTCTTCTGATTGGCTGTCCCTTTTATCTGCTATAACTTTTCAATGGTTTGACATAGGACGTCGTGGGTGGTGTCATTTCTGATACTTATGGGGGGCGGTGGCCGTGAGTGCGAGGGCCCGTTCATTGCTGCTTGCAGCTTTAATTATTATTATTATTTTTCTGACGAAAGGAGGGCCTTTTTGCCCCCCTAAACGTGCCCAAAAAGTCACCAAATTTTGCATGCAAGCCAGGCCTGGCGAAAAATGTTATATTTAATGGTTTGCATTAATGGGCGTGGCAAAATGGCTCAACAGCGCCCCCTTGAAAACTTTAGCCCCACGATACGTTTTGACGTACATGCACGAAAATCGGTACACACCTGTATCATGGCGCAACTTAAAGAAAAGTCTCTTGGTGCCATGCACAAAACCGAACAGGATGTCGGCCATTTTGAATTAATCGTGTCATTTTGGCGAAATGTATGCCATTCCTTCGGCAGTTAATACGGCCCGAACCGTAATGTTCCCCCAAGTGTGTTATACATCAAAATGTGCGTCTCCATCCTCCGACACCACGCATTACTTTTCTCTTTCAAAAGCGTTACCGTGGCGATGCTAGACGCCAAAAAGCGCGCCCACCCTTCATCTGATTGGTTCTGACAGAAAAAACTTTGCGCCTCAAGCCCCATAATACGGTTTGACGTACATGAACGAAAATCGGTACACTCCTGTATCATGTCGCAACTAAAAGAAAAGTCTCATGGCGCCATGGCCGAAACCGAACAGGAAGTCGGCCATTTTGAACTAATCACGTAATTTTGGAGCAATATATGCCATTCCTTCGAGAATTAATTCAGCCCGAACCATATCGTGCACCCAGGTGTGTTATACATCAAAATGTGCGTCTCCATCCTGCGACTACACGCATTACTTTTCTCTTTCAAAAGTTTTACCGTGGCGACGCTAGACACCAACAAGCGCGCCCCCCCTTCATCTGATTGGTCCATATTTGATAGTTCCCCAAAAGGCACCAAATTTGGCATGCAAGCCAGGCCTGGTGATAAATGTGATATTTCATGGTTGGCATTAATGGGCGTGGCCTAACGGCTCAACAGCGCCCCCTAGAATACTTTTGTCTGCCATAAATTTTGAATGGTTTGACATAGAGAGTTGTGGGTGGTGTCATCGGACTCTGTATTGAGTCCTTGAGCTTCATTGGCCTGGATTAGCCCCGCCCCTTCTTCTGATTGGTTGTCCCTATTTTCTGCTATAACTTTTGAATGGTTTGACATAGAGAGTCGTGGGTGGTGTCACCTGAATCGGTATTGAGTCCTTGAGCTCCATTGGCCTGAATTAGCCCTGCCCCTTCTTCTGATTGGTTCTTCCTATTTTCTGTTATAACTTTTGAATGGTTTGACATAAAGAGTAGTGGGTGGTGTCATCGGACGCTGTATTGAGTCCTTGAGCTTCATTGGCCTGAATTAGCCCCGCCCCTTCTTCTGATTGGTTGTCCCTATTTTCTGCTATAACTTTTGAATCGTTAGACATACAGAGTCGTGGGTGGTGTCACCAGACTCGGTTTTGAGTCCTTGACCATCATTAGTGAAAATTAGCCCCACCCCTTCTTCTGATTGGTTGTCCCTATTTTCTACCATAACCTTTTGGATGGTTTGAAATAGAGAGTCGTTGGTTGTGTCATTTCTGACATGCTTATGGGGGGCGGTGGCCGCGAGGGCCCGTTCATCGCTGCTTGCAGGTTTAATTTCTTTTGTTGTTGTTCATCTCAGGCAGATTTTTTTTCATGGAAATTCCCAAAGGCTTAAATCAAGGTAAATGGGCATTTTAACTGAGAATCACTGGATGGAAGATGACACCTTCAAGATCCAAGACAAGAGGCCACCTCCTTCATTCAAACCTTTGACAGTTTTGATTCATAAAACATTAAAATTGATCAAGAGAGTTGTACTTTACAGGACATGTAGTAATGCTTTACTACTGGAACTAAAACCATATTGTCTTTTGCATTTTATTGGGAGTCTCTTTTTCGTTATGACTTTAAAAATCATAATGTTTTTATGGCTATGTGAGATTGAAGAATTTTCATAGATTGTTTTCCAATATAATGAATAAGACTCAGTCTTCCCCCATTATTGCACCATAGTGAATCAATACTTTTGATTCACTATGGTTTATAGAAATATTGATTCACTACCATCATTATGAGCAATATGCTTAATAGCTGACAAGATCAATTTTTTACATTTATTTATTTTTTTTAATAAAATTTTAACTTTGGACAGAGGCAGCCCAGCTGTCTCCCCTGACTCTACAGTCTTTACGGTATGTTAAGTTAAAACCAGAAAATGGCCACTGCATACTTTTAAAAGTAGAGATGTATGTCCTCTGATGTAACTCTCAGCATGAAAGTGATACACATGTATCCTCACACATTTTCCCCTAAAGTGAAAGTTCAGGATGTTTATATGTATAGTTATGTTCCGTTTGTTACAAAACAGAAAACCACAGGTGATTTTACTTTTTAGTTCTGAAAAGTAATCCCTAGTGTTATTTATTAATCTTTATCTACGTTATATCTACTCATGAATCTGAAGCCAGCTTAAGACATCAACAGAAAAGTTGATGAATAAAAAAAGAAATAGTATATAAAGGTAGAAACATCTCAAAATATGTCTATTAATATAAAAATGAGTAGGGACCAGGAGCTCTCTGATTGTTTCAAAAATGGATACAGCTCAGAGTGCCCCAGAATTCCAGCTCCACCTACCAGTGCTGCTGTAGAAGGCAAGCCCAAAGGAAGGCTGGAAGTCTTCCACAAAAAACTGAGAGAGCAAAATCTCATCAGTCCTTAATGAATCATTCCCGTTCTTCCAGTAGAGGATTAAGTCGTTCTCATTGTAAGCATCTTCAAGAGAGGAGAGAAGGGAAGTGGGATGGACACCTTTATGTTACCTCTCAGAGGAAAGGTCACACAAATGGGAATTCCAACCTTCCTCTAAGATCAGGATTCATGATGGTGTCCGTGACATAGTTTAATAATCACAGAGGTGTGAAGAGAGACAAACAAACCAAATTCTGTACAAATACATTTTCTTTACTCTAAAAATAAACCAAAAGACAAATCAGATGTACTGTATGACTTATTTACTCTTTACGAAACAAACAATATACTGCTTATTGTTGTACGCTGATAAAATATATTGATGACTGTGTGTTTCTATCCCAGATGTAATATTCTCAAACATTGTGTAACATTTTTTTTACCAGCATCTTTAAGCTACAAAACTGCAGACTATCAGAGGCTGTGTATTATGTTTCCCAGCTAAAGTCAAACACATTTAATGGAGGAAATAACAGAATTTTGGGGGGATAAACACTGGACATCCAAGCAACATTCAAGCAAGGGGCTTGTGACCCAAACTGGCTTGATACTCACAGCTCTCCAGCTCCAAAGAACAGTTCTGTGTGTCCAGAGGGAAACTACTGAAGTCCATTGAGCAAAGCGCCGTCACCGTGACCCTAAAACACAGCTCATAGTTAGAACCAATTGTCACATGATTAAAGCTGACATTTAGATCCTTATAGCTATTATAGTCCAGTTTTACAGCTTGATACGGTCCCCCTTTGAAAAAATTAAAATAATGCGTGGCCACGCATTAATATCTCCTGGTCACGCATTATTTTATTTTTTTCAAATGTCACCAGAGTGTCAGAGTAGCTTGAATAGCATCCTTTTGGAATTTTTTTTATTTCATATGGCCTAAGTTTTTACCAACTCAATTAGAGCAACGTTATATGCACATGTAAGGTTGAAGATAGGATGTGGTGCTAGAGATCAAATGCTGGTTCAACTACCACTGATGGCTAATGTTAATAAGCCTTAGTTAGATGATTTGTGGCTAAAATAAGCTAGAAAAATTAACTAGTTTTGATTCACCTCACGAGTTCCTGTTAACACTGCATTAAGAAATAATCAATGTTTAAACTGATTCCACTTCTTGTCCAAGCAAATCACATTTTTTGTAGCTGAGTACTTGTCAACTAGCATACTGAAATCAGTTTTTAAAGAATCCCGACTGACACAAATCTGCAAAGTCCTAATAAAATAT
This sequence comes from Cololabis saira, assembly GCF_033807715.1. Lineage (NCBI taxonomy): Eukaryota > Metazoa > Chordata > Actinopteri > Beloniformes > Belonidae > Cololabis > Cololabis saira. The sequence continues at coordinate 8,430,484 of NC_084600.1, read as the reverse complement.
TAATGCCATGGGTCATACCTCAGAAAATACCTCAAATACCTCAGGATTGTTGTACAAACTGATCTTTTTTAAGCATATGTTTAAAGCTCTATTGATATAAACTAGTTTAAGAGGGTACAGTTCCTATATTAACTTTACTCTAGCATCTTTTTCTGTAAGATGTTTTTCTGGGAATTGTGTCACGCCTTAAGCCTGAATTACGGTTCTGCGTTAAACCAATGTAGAGCATACGCCATTGCCGTGACGCCGTCGTGAACCCTTCAGACTTTTCCGTCACTCCATTTCGCTGCAAGGGACAATGCACATTAATAAACATTTCTGTAAATGTGCCAGTTTAGCCATCCTGGCTAATTTTCAACCGCAGTCCCTGGGCAGGTGTGATGGCAACTACAAGACTTACAACAATACATTAAAACAAGGACAACAACACTGTACAGTTCATAAGGGCACATACAACACTTAAGAATAAAAACAATAAATACGTAAAACATTAAACAAATAAAACACGCTTCATGTTATTTGAGCAGGTCACAGAATATGGCCACACACTTGATTGTCTTTTAACCATGATTTTATCTCAATTTTAAATTAATGATATGTGTCATTGTTTCTGATATATGTTGGCAGACTGTGTATGAAATGCTCTTACTGAAAAAGCTGACTATCCAGGAGCAGTCCTCCTCCCAGGTATTATGCAGTCCCCTCTTGCTGCAGACCTATTAAGACTATTGTCAGTTGTTTTCTGCTTAACAAAAGCACTAAGAGGGGGAGGAGCTAAGTTGTTCAGTATCTTATAGACAAGACAAGCATCAGTGAATTTTATAAGGTTATCCCAACTCAGTAATTTGTGATTTCTGAGGCAGTTACAGTGATGACAGCTGTTTGGCTTCTTGTCAAGCACCTTAATAACGTGGTGGTATGCTGACTGTACAGATTTAAGTGTTGTACAGGACGCTTGTGCCCAACTAGTCAGACAATATGACAGATGTGACATGATCATGGCATTGAAATATAATGTTGCAGCATTAGTAGTTAGACAGTTTTTGATGTGACAAAAATTTGACAGATTAAACTTTATGACATTTGTTACGGTTTTAGTTTGTTTTTTAAATGTAAGATTAGAGTCAATTGTTATTCCAAGATACTTAAAATCAGATACCACTGTCATCTTTTCACCTGCAAAATAGACATCAGGTGTGGGACTATCCGTTGACCGCTTTGTGAAACATACATACAGTTTTCTTTGTGTTTAAGTGAAGACAGGAGTTATTAAGCCAATGTGTGACATGAGCTGCTGTGAGCTTACATGCAGCTTGCTGTTTGGTTGTTGCATGGGCGTAGATGACGGTGTCATCTGCGTACATTTGGATCTCAGCCACACTGCATACAGTTATGCATACATTTATATAAAGGCTAAACAACAGGGGTCCCAGAATTGATCCCTGAGGTACACCAACATCACAACCAAGGGCCGATGACAGCTCACCATTTATCCTAACTCTCTGTGCTCTGCCTTTAACTAGCTTGCACTAGTTGATACTTTGTTTAGATTCCGGTTTTTCCGGTCACAGTGAATCAAAGAGATAAGGAATATTGTGCAAAAAAACAAAACAACGCAAAAAAATCACACACACACACAAAGAAAAGAGCACTGAAAGTTCACTACTGCTTTATGAACCGGAACCGGAAATGCGTTGCTACCAATCAAACCAATCACAGCCCTCTCGGTCTGCGTTGGGTCTGCGTCGCCTCGATGCGTAGTTACATTTTTTGGTAGGTGCACGTCAGGCTACGGCGTAGGCTACGGAGAGACTCCCGCGTAGCCGCGTACCCTACAGCGTAGGCTCTGCATTGATTTAACACGGAACCATAATTCAGCCTTTAGCCAGCTAATGCAGCGGGCCTTGAAATTGGGTGTAGTTAAAGAGGGGGGAATTCTTGGGGAAATACTTATTAGTCCTTATCCGTCATAAAACCCTGCAAATCTGAACTGCTCACTGTTGCCAACTTGCGCTACCCGGGGTCAACCGACAGGAAAGAGGACACTGGGTTTCGTGGAGAAATTCTTAGATTTTTATTTCACCAAGACACAGACGTGTATCAGTACACTCGGCAGCTCTGTGTCATCCCTTTGGGCGGCCTGCTGATGTGCAGCCGCTCCTTAAGTACCCAGGCAGGGTGGAGAGATTGATTGGGCACAGGTGTGCCCAATCAGCTGAACCAGGCCCACGCCACCTATGTGCTGCTCCCCCGCAGACCACGCCCAATCCTCCACCCTGCCACACTCACCAAATGACAAGTTGCCAGACATAGGTGACCCCAAACAAAATGACCAGATTGTGTTATATCTGGGTCCCACTGGGTACGGGAGTTCTTCAGCCAGCTCCGTTAGCATTTTGCTCCATTCACAGCGGAACCTCAGATCCCACTCAGAAGCACACAGCTCCTGAGTGCTGCCTGTTTGGTTGAGGTTACTAATTTATCTCTGAACGTTTCAAGATCATGTGCAAATCATGCCATAATTTCTCATCTATAGACAGCTTTTCCTCTCCTCTGTTATGCTTATATCTGCTTATTTGTTGTGCTTTTGAATGTTTAAAATTAACTTCTCCTCACCAATTGATGTAGTCTCTTCTGGACCCCATAGCATTTTTACTCACAATTTCTTTAGATTAGTAGCTATAATGTTGATGCACAAGTCAAAGTCTGGGAGTGGTGTTTTCAATACTTTTTGAATATAGACTGGATTATTTATGATGTTCGTGTGTTCTACTTTCTGCCACATTGATCTACTAATTGTAAGTCGGTTCAGGCACGATGAATGCCAAAATATTATAACAGCAGGGCTTTGTGTCTCTTCTGGCTAGCCTGAGTTATCCACTTCTAGGATTCATCAGTGACTTGAGGCACTTTGGTGTCACTCTTAGTGACTAGCCTGGCAGCAATTCACAATTGTTGGTGTGAAGAAAAAGTTTTCAAATTGGCAGACACCCTGTTATGCACTAATCGGGACAAAATTCTGATACTTCAGCTCCTTTAATACAACCCATTCAAGCATGGACTTTTGCCCTTTTGTTCTGGTTGGTGTTTTGTTTGTAAGGAGCAAAGGCTTTTGGGATGAAAGCTTTTGTGCTTTTAAGCTGACAACAGACAAAGTTAGAGCCCTCAATAATGACTAGTGTTGTTAAGAGAGCCAATACCAGGAAACACAGAGGAGTACACTCAGTTTCTGTTGTCACACATCTAAATACATAAGTATTTCATATTTAAAAACAAAAAGTAAATACAGGACAAAGCTTCTCATTATGTTTTCTATTACCTGACGCTGTACAGAATGTGGCCATCGGGATAAACCCTCAGCATAATGTTCTCCATGGTTGTATCATGGATAAAAGAACGTTTAGAATGAACAAAGAACACATCAGGAACCCAAATCTTCTTGACAAGACGTGCATCAAAAGTCCTGCTCTTGTTGTTGGTGGAGGGGAAGGCCAGCCGATAATCCTGCCAGTAATGCCTCAGGTAGAGAGTCATGGTGAAATCCTGAGAAAGGATATAAACAATCGCTGGTGCTCAAACCCAACAAAAAATGGTTGACATTTTATACTGACAACAGGACTGTCAGAGACACATACCATGTTTACTTCAGATATGCTGTCGATGCTCTCCACCTGGACATCTATGCCAACAGGAAGAGCTGAACCTACAAAATGTAAAAACTGAACAGTTAATCTTAAAGATGGAGTACCCAGAGAAAATCCAAGCCAGAACACGGAAAACAGGCAAACGCCACAACATTCAAATGAGAGCTTTTGAATCTTTGCCGGGATTTGGGGTACAGGGTGTTGTTGAGGGTTTAGTTTGAGTTTGAGAAGTCTGCTTTTTTTTCCTTTTGTTTCTTTTGCTTTTGTTAACTTTTTGTCTTGATTTCATCCTTGGAAGGCAGGTCAGGTCAGGATGTCAGCAGGAATCCACCAGACATCCCAACAGACAGATGGAAGCAGCAGTGGGATGATCAGAGGGGGGGACTGCAGGTCACAACAACAAACAAACACGAGAACAATGGAGAACAATGATGTTGAAAGTATTGAAGTTGAAAGCATAACCGTAAAAAATATCTGTAGTTACACAGTCAACAACAATTCAATTCAATTCAATTCACATGCACAAAAGAGAAAAAAGGGGGGCCAGCACAAGATACTACAGGAGCGATTGGACAAAAATGATAGCTATGAAATACTTATAATAAATAAAAATGGAAATGGAGAAGAGAGGAAGGGAAGAGGAGAGGAAAAGAAGGGTGAGAGGCACCGCCCAGTGGATCATGTCGGTGCCCCCCTGCAGCATAGGCCTATAGCAGCATATCTACCACCAAGCTATGTTTGAGACTAACTATTATAGTCTTGTTCTATAGCTGTAACTATGACTACTGACTCTAACACACTAGAGTTTACACTACCTAGAGACTTAACAACAACAGCTAGAGGTTCCCTAAACACTAACTATATGCTTTACTAAATAGAAAGGTTTTAAGTTTAGTTTTAAAGGTGGAGGTGGTGTCAGCCTCCTTAACCCAGATTGGAAGTTGGTTCCAGAGTAATGGTGCCTGATAAATGGTAAATGGTAAATGGCTTACACTTATATAGCGCTTTCCAGCTGTACTCCTACAGCCCCAAAGCGCTTTACACTGCAAACATTCACCCACACACGCACACATTCACACACCGGTTGTCGGCGGAGCTGCCATACACAACGGCGCTGGCCTGACAACCGGGAGCAACCGGGGGATTCAGTGTCTTGCCCAAGGACACTTTGGTGGACACAGGCGGAACTAGGGTTCGAACCACTGACCTTCAGGTTCATGGGCGAACGCTCTACCAACTGAGCCACTCCCCCCCCCGGGCATTCTGATAGCAGAATGCCCGCCCTCCAAATCTACATTTGGATACTCTAGGAACTACGAGTAAACCTGCACTCTGAGAACGGACTATTAAAGCTGCAAGCAGCGATGAACGGGCCCTCGCACCCTTGTGCAAGTTCAGGCGTGCTGAAGTGCTTGTATGACTTGCATGTAGATGTCTTCAGGCCTGGACATTTAGTGGATAACACCAGCCACGACTCTCTCTATCAAAACATTCAAAATTTATGGCAGAAAGTAGGAACTATCACATATCGACCAATCAGATGAAGGGGCGGGGCTAAATTGCAGCAATTATTTTCAAGGACTCAGAACCGAGTCCAATGACACCACCCACGACTTTTTATGTCAAACCATTCAAAAGTTATGGCAGAGAATAGGAACTATCAAATATCGACCAATCAGAAGAAGGGGGCGCTTTTTGGCGTCTATCGTTGCCACGGTAACGCTTTTGACTGAGAAAAGTAATGCGCATCGTCGCAGGATTGAGACGCACATTTTGATGTGAAAATCGGAACTACCACATATCGACCAATAAGAAGAAGTGCCGGGGCTAATTTGCACCAATTAAGGTGAAGGAGTCAAAACCAAGTCCGATGACACCACCCACGACTCTGTATGTCATGCCATCCAAAAGTTACGGGAGTTATGGCTTTTGGGGCACGTTTAGGGGGGCAAAAAAGCCCTCATCTCGTCGGAAGAAAAACAAGAAAAAAAAGAAAATTCCTACAGATACAATAGGGCCTTCGACTGTAAGTGCTTGGGCCCTAAATATAAACGAATGCATGCCAAAAAACATTAATCACTGCAACTAACAATCCTGTCAGTGGGCATTTTAGTCCACACGCCATGATAAACCCAAACTAATATTCAGAGCAAATACGCTATACAGAGGTCCAGAGCAAGGCTCTGCCTGCGCCACATGACTATGATCTTTTTTACACTACTGTGAATTGAATGATTTTACTGCAATAATAAGGCTTTACTTGAATAGCAAGCAAAGACACCAGACTGCACAAACACTGTCAAACATTTGCTGAAACAGCTGATAGCTGATGACCTAATAGTATGTAAAAAAAAACCCACTAATTTGCTTCTGATTCCAGAGTTTGTGAATTGAACAGCTCTTATGTCATCGTCCAGTGACTGGATGCTGTTAATATATGCTGTGTACTATAAACACCAATGTTTATTAACCAAAGTTAAGTACCTGAAACCATCAGACTACAAATGCAATTTGTCAGAGATGTTGGAGGGATTATGATGGCGTGATGAAATAAAGTTCTTTTTTTTTCATTGTTAAGTAATTAAATGTTTTTGCTGGACATCAATACTATTTAGTAACAACAAAGTGTGGATTATGTGTGGATTGCAACTGCCCTCCAGAATATGCCATCAGGTCCCATCAGACAGGCGTCTGGGGAACTCAGAGACCAAATACAGCTCGTGCCTACCTTCACTCCTTCATCCAGAGCTACACTCCCTCTACCTTCACTCCTTCATCCAGAGCTACACTGCCTCTACCTTCACTCCTTCATCCAGAGCTACACTGCCTCTACCTTCACTCCTTCATCCAGAGCTACACTCCCTTTACCTTCACTCCTTCATCCAGAGCTACACTCCCTCTACCTTCACTCCTTCATCCAGAGCTACACTTCATTTACCTTCACTCCTTCATCCAGAGCTACACTCCCTCTACCTTCACTCCTTCATCCAGAGCTATACTCCCTCTCCCTACACTTCTTCATCCAGAGCTACACTTTCTACCTTCACTCCTTCATCCAGAGCTACACTCCCTCTACCTTCACTCCTTCATCCAGAGCTTCACTCCCTCTACCTTCACTCCTTCATTCAGAGCTACACTCCCTCTACCTTCACTCCTTCATCCAGAGCTACACTCCCTCTACCTTCACTCTTTCATCCAGAGCTACACTCCCTCTATCTTCACTCCTTCATCCAGAGCTACTCTCCCTCTATCTTCACTCCTTCATCCAGAGCTACATTCCCTCTACCTTCACTCCTTCATCCAGAGCTACTCTCCCTCTACTTTCACTCCTTCATCCAGAGCTACACTCCCTCTACATTCACTCCTTCATCCAGAGCTACACTCCCTGTACCTTCACTCCTTCATCCAGAGCTTCACTCCCTCTACCTTCACTCCTTCATCCAGAGCTACACTCCCTCTACCTTCACTCCTTCATCCAGAGCTACACTCCCTCTACCTTCACTCTTTCATCCAGAGCTACACTCCCTCTATCTTCACTCCTTCATCCAGAGCTTCACTCCCTCTACCTTCAATCCTTCATCCAGAGCTACTCTCCCTCTATCTTCACTCCTTCATCCAGAGCTACATTCCCTCTACCTTCACTCCTTCATCCAGAGCTACTCTCCCTCTACCTTCACTCCTTCATCCAGAGCTACTGTCCCTCTACCTTCACTCCTTCATCCAGAGCTACACTCCCTCTACCGCCACTCCTTTATCCAGAGTTACACTCCCTCTCGACAGCTCCGCTCAGCCAGTGAAAGACCCCTGGTGCTTCCACCACAACGTGGGGTGAAATCAGTAGCTAGACTCTCCTCCTCCATTGTTCCCTGATGGTGGAACGACCTACCAAACTCTGTGCCATCTGCAGGGTCTGGAGCTACTTTTAAAAGCAAGCTAAAGACTGAGCTCTTTAAGGAGCACTTCTGCATCTAGTGAACTTCTCTGCTCATCAGAATTAGTTAGAAGATTTGTCCAGCAAGGCAAACTGCAAGCTACGTGCTGCTACAGTGTCAAGAGGAGGAAAGGAGAATACGTTGTTTAATACCAGCAACTTGATAAAACATCTCAAGACGCATCATAAAGCTGAGTATACGGAGGTTGCTAATGCTACTGCAAGACCACAACAGCCAACATTAGCTCAGGTTCTGCAAAAGCGACAGACAATGGCAAGAGACAAGAGACGACCCACGGGCCGTTAAAATAACGGAGGCTCTAACCCATTATGTAGCGCTGGATGAGCAGCCACTGTCAGTTGTAGAAGAAGAAAGATTTCACCGTCTTCTCGACGCACTCAAGCCACGATATGATGTTTCATTGATATGTTATATGTTTGATATTTTCTTAAATGTGAAGACAGTGCCAGTGTGGATACTTTTTATTTACACAGAAAGATTGTTTTTTGTTTAAAATAGTTATTCTACTCATTTCATTTATTTTTATTGAATTTATCTGTTGCAAATAAAACCTGTCTTCCAATTCATTGCATTTTACATTTCATTTTTAGCCTAGTTACTTTTGTGGTAGAAGTATCGTATCGGTACTCGGTATCGACAAGTACACAAATGAAAATACTCATACTCGTTCTCAGTGTGAAAAAAATGGTATCAGGGCATCCCTACTTTTAACCCATATTGGGCCAACATAACAATTCTGGGAGATACGCAGCCTGCTCATCTTTTGGCATCAGAAATTAAAAACTAAAACCCATATGTTATTATATAAATTTAACAAAGTTTTAAATTTAAATGTATTAGCTCATCAATATCGCTGCCCCGTCATAAAATCACTAATAGACACGATGAGTTTAAGTGTATATATGATTAAAGTAATATGCTGCGTCTGTAGTGCATACTTTTTTTTTTTTTTTACCTTGTCTGCACACATATTAATGATTGATACCATGAAGGTAGAAACCAACCTGTACTTAAGTCATGTAAGGAAGGTCCAGTCTTGTTCTGGCAGATGCAAAACTGATTCTTTTTAATGTTCAAATAACTACATGTAATCAAGGCTCTTTAATGATAAATTAAATGTTTAATTGTGTTATACGTGTTTTTTTTCCAATGAGATTTTAAAACTTTGACTATTTGGGAATCAATATGATTATAAGTGTTCATTACAATATTCTTATGATGCATAAATGTTGAAAAAAAAGAAAATTATTTTGTTAATAACAATAAATAGAAAAAACTTTCTGAATCTGGTCTGAAGCAAGTTAAGTTTCCTATATACGTTGTTATGATGCTGCAGCCTGTAAAATAAATAACCCAGAGCTGATTTAGAAGTTACTTCACCAGGTAACCAATCAAACTGCAGTGCAGGCCTTACATCATGTGCAAGCATACATGTTAACCTCTTCATGATGTTTGATCTTACAAGGAAGCATAAATTAACTTTACTGACCAGTAATCATTGCACAGCCTTGCAGCATCTATTGACATATAGATATAGATGAGCAGCCAATATACGCACTTGCTGTGTTCAAACGCAAATAACATTCAGGCGGTCCAATGTTCTGTGTTGCATTCACCAGCTACAGCAGTTCAAGACTTCTACATCATCTGCAGGCAGAATTAATCAGTTTAGGAGGCAGCTACGAGCAGAAATGAGACAGCTTCTTAATAGTGTCTGAAACACCAACCCTTTGAATATCGAGTCATGATTTATTTATTTTCATTAGCCGACAGTTATATGAATGTGCAGCAGACAGTAAAATATGAAAACAGAATGATGACCTGAGTTTGAAAGTGCACAGAGGGACAGATTTAGAAATACAGTTCAGATTATTTTTTCTGCACTGCTGTCACTGTCTTATGCAGCAGATAATCTAGGTCATCAAGGTTTTTTCCCTTTAATACCAAAGTCAGGCACAATACCCTGCATTAACCTGACTGAGTTATCAGGGAAGCTTAGGACAATAACAAATAACAGGAAACTTAAAAAGTGTATGGAGGAGTTGGGGGTGGGGGTATCAAGAACTTGCTCATGGAGAATTGACACTTTTTATTTCTTTCTTTTTTGGTAATTAAAACATTGTCATGAAAATATAACTGAACTGCATTGACTTGTCTTACCTCCGAAACCTGGGCGCATTGCAAAGTCGTGATCTTCAATTCGAAGTAGCTGCTCAGATTTGATTAGCAGAGACTTGGTGCTGTCCTGCTTTTTCATCCTCAGATCAACTCGCCTGGAAGACAAAAAGTCAAATTAACAGCTTTCGAAAAAATTCTCTGCCAATCTTCCGCTCTCTAATAATGACACAATTGAAAGAGAACAGACATCTGTTCAGTGGAGTTACTTACAGCTAATTGGACTTTAGCAGTGATTAAAACTAAAAGCCTCGATCCAAATGAAATGAGTTCTTTTGATGTCAGTGTAGTGGCAACTGAAAACTAGGTTAAGACATTATAGGGGTCATTTTTTAAATCTGTCTCCTTAGCTGATAAGCATATTCAATCAAAGCAAAGTTGAGATTAATTATATGAATAGGTATAATTTTGTTTCAGAAACAATGAGGATTAAATTTCTGAGGAATATGTATCACATCACTGCCAGAGTCACATGATCAGTGCCCTCCTCTGACCTTGATCCAATCTGACATTATAAAAATCACAGTGATTAATTTGCATTATACAAGCACATTTATGACAGCGTTATAAATGAAAATCCCATAAATTAATTCATCAGATATATGTCACAAGGTCACGCTGAACAAACAAAGGAGTACAGGAAATCAAGAAGCTCACCCTCCATGCTTGTGTTTGGTGTTCCCTCCATCATATGGGTCCTTGCGTCTCTTTTTGTTCGGAAAAGTGTTGCTGTTCAGCTGAGTGACAGGCCACAACCAAGCCAAGCACATCAGTCTTAAAGCCAGGAGGGCCAATCTCATGGTTGAGTAAGGGCTGGAAACACAAGAGGAACCCAAACGTCCCTCCCACTTGGTCAGTGTCTTGCCCAGGGAATGCCACAGCTGTCACCGTCCTCTACTGACACATCCATGTCCCAGCAGCCTTCATTCTGTCCTGCTGTGCAAGCACCAAGCTATTTCTGTGTTATCCTGCCCTCTCATCTCCTGTAACATGGTGAGCATCAGTTGAGATATCCAGCTCTTAGCATCCTCCTGGCTAAGTTTGCTTGTCACTGTGCCATCCCTCTGCTTATGCGTCCAACCACAGCATGTTGCTCTCACTCCCCCACTGTCTCCTCCCTCTGATTTAGAACCAAATATCAATTTGTTCCTATAATGACAAAGGAATAGCATTAATTCCTCACTAATCTTCTTTTCTGTGGGTGGTGAAATCTTTCAGTAACCTACAAACTGGAGGCAGCACAGGGCGGTGACAGCGGATAATACAACCAGCAGCTTCATCATCATCCTGACCAGATGAAAATATAAACCTTGTAACCTACTTTTATACATTGTAGGATTTTACACTCTAAGTTGCAGTCTGCTGTGATGAGAGGAAAGAAATGATCCCATCAAAAGAAGACAGATGAAGCATATGTCTTGGGTGACATCCATAAGCATTGAACTTATGGACTCTGTGTGTTTAGCACTAAAGCCAGAATCTATGATTCTGCAACTGTTTACAATTTATCTAAGACAAATACCACGTTTCTTTCTTTTCTTTTCTTTTTTTTAGGCTGAACCTCCATTATAGCATACGTACAATAAAGTAGAAGAAGAAAGCCCACCCGTTCTATCTTGAGGTTTACTATACAGTATCAGGATATAACTAGTAGTTATTGTTTGGCCCTCACCAGGTCACAAAATTAACTAAATATAACCACTTGCATGCCCCTGGCAGAGCTCTGAGATCAACCAATCAGCTGCTTCTGACAATTTCCAGATCCAAACTAAAAGTCAGACGTGATAGAGCTTAGTTTGTTGTTGCTCCAAAATTGTGGAAAGTTTACCTTTTATTTATTTGATCAGATCCAGAACACAGATTACTTTAAATCATTGTTAAAAACACCTTTTTGCACTTTGGCATGATAGCTTTATACTGTACTTATACTTTATACTGTATATGTACTGTACTATACTGTACTCTATACTGTATATATATATATATATATACATATATATATATATATATATATATATATATATATATATATATATATATATATATATATATATATATATATATTTTTTTTTTTTTTTAGAATTGTTGTCCTTGCAATTTTAGTAGACATTCCTGTTTTCTTTGTTTTGATGCTTTTATTTAAGTTTTACTAGATATATTTGCGTAATATTTTTTTTTATTTGCTTTGCCTGTATAGCACTTTGGTCAATAGTGGTTGTTTTAAATGTGTTAAAGAAATATAGTTCTATAAAAACCCAGAACATCGCCCCCTCCAACTCTTAGCTTGGCAATTGGAACTAGGTCTTTGTTCTTTCACTGTCAATCAACAATGACATCACGACATATTCCATACAATATATGCCACATTTGCATCCTACAAGCATGTTTAATTAGGAAATGAAATGCTGAAGTAAAAACTAGTCCAGATGCCATGATATAACTCATCATGGTCAGCGTGACACTGGTGGAATGCTCCCTTTAATCTGGGATTAAAGTTGATTGAGGGCAGATACCAGCAATGCCATCTTAAAGAACCCTGCACGTGGGCCTTGGTTCCGTCAGAACATGTGACCCCACAGCTGGGTAAACATTGACATGTGGAAGGTACATTTCATCTGTGCTCTAGAAGTCATCACAAGTAATATTAACGTAACACCATGACTAATAACAGTGTACTGTAAAATCTGTTTTTGCACTGTAATGACAAGTGAATCACATGACGACAGTCTGTTTGAAAGACAGACTATTGTAAGTAACAACATTTTGCCCTAGATATCCATCCATCCATCCATCCATCCATCCATCCATCCATCCATCCATCCATCCATCCATCCATCCATCCATCCATCCATCCATCCATCCATCCATCCATCCAAACAAACAGCTGTATAGTAAAAAAAAAAGATAAAAACAAACAAACGTGGAACCAAGACAGACAATCATATATAGTATATATTGTGGTGGACACAATTATGGACATTGCAACCATCAGGACTGTAGGGAAGGGGGCGTGGTCACAGGTGTTTTATGGTTGCTTAGCAACGCGTGTTCAGTTTCTGTTGTCAGCTGTTAGTTGTCAACTGTCAGTTTCTGTTGTCAGTTGGATTCCGTTGTCTGGAATAAAGTCCTGTTTTATCAACATCTGGAGTCGAGCCTCATCCTGCCACATTGGTAACCCCTTTTTTGAACATGTTTGAGGAAACAGAAGACATCTCGTCCTCATCTCATCAGCCTCTGCAGCCCACAAGTTCCGCTGCGGCTTTGAGGCTCCCTGAGTTTTGGCAGGAGGACCCCGGCTCCTGGTTCGAGCATATCGAGGTGCTGTTCCATCTGCGGGGAATCACGGAAGATGATTCCAGATATCATCTTGTCTTCGTCGCTTTGGGCCAACAGTCAACTCAGCAGGCCCTGCAGGTGCTTCCTGCGCCCCCGACAATACGCTGCACTGAAACAGCTACTCCTCCGGAGGTTCAGCCTTTCCGCTGCAGAGAGAGTGGACAGACTACTCTCAGCTGAGCCTCCTACTGCCGACCGCCACGGACCGGTCGACCGGAGGTAATGGATCACCGTTAAGCGCCGCAAACGGCTCCTCCATTACCACTTTTGGGACCCGGTCAGTGACTTTATGTTTCCACGGACGCTGGTTTGAGAGTGACTTTGTCATCGCCAATGTTGCTGTTCCTATTATCGGTGCTGATTTTCTGTGTGCTAACGGTTTGCTAGTGGACGTTGCAAACCGCCGATTGATCAATGCAGTGACTTTTATGACTTTCCTGTGTGAGACTGGGGGATCTGGGCCGCTAGCACATGCTAGTTTTTTAGCAGCAGGTAACGTGTTTTAAAGTCTGCTGGCTGATTTCCCGCGTCTGATTAAACTTGTCTTTTCCACCGCGACAACCAGGCACGGCGTCGAGCATTACATCATCACCACAGGGCCCCCGGTTTTTGCTCGTTGTTTAGACACACAGAAGTTAGCCATTGCTAAAGAGGAGTTTGCCTCTATGGAGCGTTTAGGCATAGTTAGACGCTCCAAGAACCCCTGGGCCTCACCGCTTCACATGGTGCCGAATGCAGATGGTTCGTGGCGTGGAATGTCGCCGTCTTAACAACATCACAGTGCACGACCGCTATCCAGTCCCACACATCCAGGATTTTTCCGCGCATTTAGCAGGGACAACCATCTTTTCAAAGGTGGATTTAGTACGTGGTTACCACCAGGTTCCCATGAGAGCAGAGGATGCGCCTAAAGGCGCTGACACACCAAGCCGAAAATCGGCCGTCGGGCCGTCGGTGACCGTCGGTGCGCGTTGATCGGGCTAGTTTCCCCGGTTGCAAACCGCAGATTGATCGATGCAGTGACTTTTATGACTTTCCCGTGTGAGACGTGTGTCCTGCACGTCGCCACAGGTCGGGCGCCCGTCGGGACCTTTTTAGACGATTCGACATGTTGAATCGGCGCCGGCCGTCAGTCAAACAGCTCACTCTGTGATTGGCGAGAAGAGAAGAGAAACGGAAGTGACGAAAGTAAACAAATGGCGAAGGATAAGAGGACCATGGATGTATTATATTAGAAGAGGATAAGAATTCGGCTGTATCAGAATTCGGTTCCCCAACCTGGGCTCAGTTTATCCAAATAACGCCTGTTAAGAAATTTGATCCGATGTTTCGGGGATCAGAAGAGCCGCCGGCCCCGGGGAGCAGATCATGGCCGGGGAGACAGACGTGATCGCTGGGTCTTCCCGGGGAGAAACCTGCAGCTCTGCAGCTCTGTGGAGAATTATCGCTGGCTGAAATAAATCATATAGGAAGATAAATGTTGGTTTAATAGATGAAATCTAACAGTTTTTCTGAATATAAAGTGAAGCTTCATGTTTTTACTAGATAGATATAACTTTATTCATCTCTCTAGTAATCTAGTAAAATCTAGTAAAAAAAGAAAACATGAAGCTTCACTTTATATTCAGACAAAACTACAAACTACAGACAAAACAAAGCTACAACTGTTAGATAATTTATATATATATATATATATATATATATATATATATATATATATATATATATATATATATATATATATATATATATATATATATATATTTATATATTAGGATATTAGGGGTGCAACGGTTCAGGTAGCCCACGGTTCGGTTTCGGTTTCGGTTCGGTTTCGGTTTAAGTTAAACCTAAATTATGGTTCTGGGTTAAATTGACGCAGAGCCTACGGCGTAGGGGTGCGCGTTCCGCGTACCCTACGCCGTAGGCTCTGCGTTGGTGTAACGCCAATTATCTGTTTATTTCTCTCATCACTTTTTAAAATGTAAATTACTATAATTCTTTATAGTCAACAGCCTCTTAATCTTGACAACTCAGTACAGTAAGTACATTTTACACTACTAAATACGTATGGGATAATGCCCGACGAGGTACATTATCAGAAATATATGGGTGTGAACCGTCCGACGCGAGCGGAGGACGGTTTCCCTCTGCGAAAATATTGTAAATTATTATAATTATAATTATTACAATATTACAAAATATTGTAGCTTGATCCTGATATGGGAGAGTTACAAAGTGGGGAGATCAGCCTGAATTCTCTCGTCTCTCTGCCGGTCACAGTAATGCACGTGATGTCATGAAGGAGCCGGTGGTGGCAGAGGGAGGGAGGGCTGAACCTTGGGTTTTTTTCAGGTGTTTTAATTTAATTATTGGGGGAGTTTTGCCCGAGACGTTAGAGTCTGCCTTTGTTTATGACTGTAAAGCTGTTCGTTTCCTTCCTGTAAATAAACCGGCCCGATCAGAGCCGTCTCCGCCTGCTCAGTGTAACGTTTCACTGACCAGGCGGAGACTCTGATCTTCCACTAGCGAGTCTCAAGCAATGATTACAGACTTTGTTAACTGTTTTCACTCCACCATCGTTGTAACCAACAGCGAAACCGAAATGATGCCACCGGAGATTTGAATGAAGCCGGCGCTTCTTCGAACTTTTTACTCTCAACTCCCCCGCTCCGTGTCTGCTCTGTGTGAGAGGGGAGTGGGCGGAGCTACAGCAGTGACTCGCAAAGCGC
This sequence comes from Cololabis saira, assembly GCF_033807715.1. NCBI lineage: Eukaryota > Metazoa > Chordata > Actinopteri > Beloniformes > Belonidae > Cololabis > Cololabis saira. The sequence goes on along the minus strand of NC_084600.1, from coordinate 8,414,644 downwards.
TTTTCTGCAATAGTATCCACCTTATTCCTACGCCCCATGAGGCTTTGCGCGAATTGTGGGTGCTACTTCCGGTGCTGCCGGAACCGGCGTTTGTTTACATGCTGAGTGAACGTGTTAACCCTCTTTCTCCGAGCGTTGGGGATATAAAACTTGTGGAAACACCACCTGTCACAGCTCAAACGGGACAATATCATCTTACCTCTGCCTCCTGCTGTTGAGGGATGGGAGGACGACCTGAAGAAGTGAAGAAATGCTTAGAAGATGATAAGTATCTCATTCTTCCCAATGGGCAAAGTTGATACTCCTCCAGGTGGGTAAATATTGTTACTTATCAGTACTCGAGATGAGGGGGGATGGCATCCCTCCTGAAATAAAAACGGTCCAAATCATCCCCCCTGTAAAACTGCCATCCCCCCTTTCCATCCCTTATGTCATTTCATCAATGAATGTGGTTTTACTGCTATTTCAACATTTAGAGTCATCACCAGAAAAATAACACCAGAAAACAACAAGACAATTTTCACCTGTTTCAAGTAAATTTTCACCTGAAATAAGTATAAAAATCTGCCAGTGGAACAAGATTTATCTTCTCATTACAAGCAATAACATCTTGTTCCACTGGCAGATTGTTTTACTTATTTCAAGTGAAAATCTACTTGAAACAGGTCAAAATTGTTTTTTTTCCAGTGATGAGTCTTGTTATAAGTGTAATGAGATTTCTTTACTAAAATGAGACATTTTAACTAGAAATAAGATAAATATTCTTGTTAACATTGAGTTTTTGCAGGGATCCATTTTACTTATCCTGTGAAGGACAGAGTCATATTGATAAGTTCAGAAAACTGTTTTTTATTGTTGTGTTTTGATGTATTCGATGTAAGCCCAGTGGATATTTAAAGCTTACAGAAGGCTGCATTTAACTGCTGCTATGTCATTCCTGCAGTATTTTTGCAGCTGTTTTGGTCAGTGCTATTATTTGTAATATATTATATTATTTGTAATCAGCACAAATTATCTGCCCCCATATGATAAAATCCACCATCCCCCCTGATTTTTTTTTTTACAACTCGAGTACTGCTATGAACTAATGTGACAGGTAGGCTACTTGTGAACCTTCATTAAGACAAACTGTAAGCCATCTTTTATATTTATTCTTTCAGGTCCAGCTGGCAGTGATGTGCCTGGGGCTGCAGAGCTGCAAGCTGGTTATCTGGACACCAACTGAGCACCTGGAGTTACAAATTTCATTTGACAAAGACTTCAGATACACACATGAAACACCTCCAGAACTTTTCACACATACTTCCAACATTTGTAGATGAATTTGGTACAAAGAAGATTCCGCTCTGCCCCTCTGTATAAAGCTAGGAGGAAAACAGTACAACAGACTTCATTTTTGTTTTCAGTTTTATTAAAAACAGAACCTGAAAGATCCCCTCCTGACATATTAGGACATACAATATAGGGACATGAATCAAAACATTTTAACACAAAAATATTGTTTAACAAAAGCACATTACATTTGTGTCTTAAGTGAGAGAGATTCAGTTTACTGTCGGAGGACTTAAGAAACCAGAAAATATTCACACCTGAAAAGCTGAAATTACACTATTTGGACTTTTATTTCCTCAAAAAAATAACAATTGCAGCTGGACCTCAGTTGTTTTCAGAAAATGTTAAATGAATGAAATATGTAAGTGCAGCTCTACAAACTACATACAGCACTTAACCTGTTGAGAGTTATGTGTTAAATATACTGTAAGTGTTTTCAGAAAATGTTAAATGAATGAAATATGTAAGTATGTTTAAGTGCAATATTAAATGTCTTCTTACTTTTCACTTGAAATAAACTCAGCTCTTAAATTCACTAAACCAGCACAAATCTTGAGCATTTTGTCAATTTTGGGCACAAAGTTAATTGGCCCTGTTTGAGAAAGAATCTTGTACACCTTCAGGTGCCTTATTGCCCGTTCAACATGAGCAATGAGCAATGCGGCGTGTGCGAGTGACCTCCTCACTGGTCAGCTGGCATCCTTTGCGTGTGAATGCTGGAATGATTAGCTTCCCCCTACGCTCCTCCAGCAAGTCTCTAACTGTAAACCACAGTCACCCATCACCTCATCTCCAGCACGTAAATAATAGAATAGGTGTGGTCCTCCATCCCTGGATCTGACCACTGTGTTTGGGCATCACAGGAAGCTTTGGTGTTGATCACAGCTCCTCGTTCTGATCCATCTGGTCAGGCTCATCTGAGGGAGCAATACAGTACACAGTTATTAAGATAAGATATGATACATTAGGGTTTTCCCTAGCATTATAACACCCCCAGCCCCCTCATCAAATGTACCTGGGGGAAGACCCACAACCCCCCACCTGCAACCACATCACCTAAGCCCTCCAGAAGTTTAGGAAAAAACCGGTACATTATCACAGCCAGTACTGGAGTTGAGGGGGGATGAGGGGGGATGGCATCCCCCCCTGAAATAAAAACGGTCCAAATCATCCCCCTGTAAAACTGCCATCCCCCCTTTCCATCCCTTATGTCATTTCATCAATGAATGTGGTTTTAATGCTATTTCAACATTTACATTTAACATTCTGGTTAGAGTCATCACCAGAAAAATGTGACAATTTTCACCTGTTTCAGGTAAATTTTCACTTGAAATAAGTAAGAAAATCTGCCAGTGGGACAAGATTTATCTTCTTATTACAAGCAAAAAAATCTTGTTGCACTGGCAGATTTTTCTACTTATTTTAAGTGAAAATCTACTTGAAACAGGTGAAAATTGTTGTTTTTTCCAGTGATGCGTCTTGTTTTAAGTGTAATGAGATTTTTTTAACTAAAATGAGACATTTTAACATGAAATAAGACAAATATTCTTGTTAACATTGAGTTTTTGCAGTGATCCATTTTACTTATCCTGTGAAGGACAGAGTCATATTGATAAGTTCAGAAAACTGTTTTTTATTGTTGTGTTTTGATGTATTTGATGTAAGCCCAGTGGATATTTAAAGCTTACAGAAGGCTGCATTTAACTGCTGCTATGTCATTCCTGCAGTATTTCTGCAGGTGTTTTGGTCACTGCTATTATTTGTAATATATTATATGATTTGTAATCAGCCCAAATTATCTGTCCCCATATGATAAAATCCACCATCACCCCTGATTTTTTTTTACAACTCGAGTACTGGCTGCGGTTCTGTTTAAAGCCGGGCAGACACTGTGCCATTGCCGGCTCGTTTTGAACCAATTTTCCTCTCGTGCGACTATTTTTTGGATCGGGCCAGATTTCGACCCAACCGTTGGTCGTGCCTCGTGCAGGAAACGTGGGGTAACGACGAGAGATTAACACCTCACGACGAGCTCCCGATCACGAATCGCGTGCTCGCTAGAAAATCTTTCGAAATCCTGGTCGCTCCTCGTGCAGGAATCGCACAGTTGAAGCAGCTACGACCCGATTGGACTCATCCTTTCGCAGAGATCTCACATCAAAAACTATTATTGTACCGTAGTTTAAAGCAGAGGTTTTCAACTGGTTTTGTCCCAGGGACCACCATTATAACCAAGAAGCAACTTGTTTTATTTTGCACCTTGATTTTAAATGAAAGTATGGGCCTATATAGGCTATTTATTAACATTGGTGTATATTTTTATTTGCACCTTTTGCTATATAAAAAAAAAAAAAAAAAACAGTAGATGAAAAATGAACAATAGGAAGCCAAGAGGGCTTATAATATTACAAAATTCACTCTCACTCATTTGACATCATTTGGATGGGTAGATTATTCACAAAAATTAATAGTAAATGGAAAATAAATTGAGTCTAAATAAATATATATATTTTTAAATTATTGTTTTCCATTTACAATTTCACGGACCACCTGCAATACCGCCACAAACCACCAGAGGGCCGCGGACCACCGGTTGACAAACCCTGTTTAAAGTGTTGCAAATTCACATTACAAATCATGTTTTAATAGCAGAAAAAAAGGCTGCATTTCCCACATCCTGCCCAGACAATTCCTTGTCCAATCAGGACGTTGTCTAATTTTTTTTTCATTTATCGCCACACAGAATGGCAGAAATTGCTAAAGTCTGATTTATGGTTCCGCGTTACACCGACGTAGAGCCTACGGCGTAGGGTGCGCGTCGATTTAACGCAGAACCGTAATTCAGGCAGCGCGTTTCTTTTGCAGATTCTAACTTCTTCCTCTTCCACTTCCTTTTGACGTTGCAGTTCCAGTAACAGAACTTCGACGGGAGGATTATGAACGCATGGACGAAATTTTGATTTCAGAGGTGGGGGGGACACAACTGGCTTGAGAGGGGGGGCGGTTGAACTGCTTGAACAGTGCCATGATATCTACCTATAAAACTATAGCCTAGAGGCTTTTAAATACAAAATTGTCATAGACAGAAATTTCACAGACACAAGTATGCAAAAAAAATAAACTTTTTAAGAAAACTCAAACTCTTTCAGTTCACTGTGTTTTCTAGTAGTTCTTCTAGTTTTCTATTGTTACTTTTAAGTTTACTGTTCCCTTTGTGGTTTTACTGGTTGTAAAGCATGTAGCTAAAATTATCACCCAATTCTGTGTTTCACCTTGTTAGTCAACTTCACTCCAACTCATTACCACCAATTTTACACTTATTTTTGAAATGAATGGTCAATAGACCTCATTTACATAAAATCATAGCTCATTTTTGAGATAGATAAAGATAAGCCGAAATTCTGAATTTTTTTGACTATAGTTAAACTCAGAGGCATATAAATTGATGGATTATCACAGACGAGTATATGTGAAAATTAAATGAAATCATTTCAAATGTTTGGACCACCACCCAGCACCAGCCAGTGGTTGGTGGGTCAAATTGAATATCACAGGAGGGGAGAAATTGAATAAAATATCCATAATTCAATGCAAGTAGTGATCAGAGGAGGGTAGTAACGAGTTACATTTACTCCGTTACATTTACTTGAGTAAGTTTTGGGAAATTTTGTACTTTTAGGAGTAGTTTTGGATCACTGTACTTTTTACTTTTACTTGAGTAGATTTGTGAAGAAGAAACTGTTACTCTTACTCCGCTACATTAGGCTACGTTGAGCTGTTACTTTTCTTTTATCCCTTTTATCCGCGTACGCGTCAATCTCATGACATCACTGAGTGATTCTTTGGGAAAAAGGTTTGTTTTTGCATGTTTTGTCAGATATACACAAACTCAACATACACACAGAGTTTCTATGAGTTCATGGGCTTGTTCTAGTTCTGCCTGGTTAAAAAAGAAAAGTACAAAGGCTTGAAATTTTGTGCTACTGGTGCTTAATTAATTTTTTTATTCTGTTATTTTATTTATTTTATTATTTATTAAAGTTCTTGAATTTACTTTACGCTTATTTTAATTTAAGCTATTTTTAATTTTTTTTATTAATTTTAATTTATTTTATTATTTTATTGATTTTAATTTGCCTCAAGATGATTATTTTGTACTTTTGTCTTTTTGAATGGGTGTGTTAAAAAATAAATCAGACGTTACTCAACAGTTACTCAGTACTTGAGTAGTTTTTTCACCAAGTACTTTTTTTACTTTTACTCAAGTAATTATTTGGATGACTACGTTTTACTTGTACTGTAGTCATATTATTCTGAAGTAACAGTACTTTTACTTGAGTACAATTTTTGGCTACTCTACCCACCTCTGGTACTGATCATCAATTTTATTTGAAATGAGTGTAACAGAGGCAGTTATATGGAAGAAAATCATATTTTTGATATAAAAGAAAAGTGAATATCGGTCAATTTGACCAAAAGACCACAGAAGGGTTATCTATTAACATTTCAACATAATCAACTCATCCAAGTGATATTCAGAAGAGCTTCTCTTCTGCAAATGGTACAGTAGATGAGCTGCCATACAAAGGAATTTCCCTTTGGGGATTAATAAAGTAATTCTTATTCTTATTCTTAAAATCCGTCTAGCTGACGTGACCCAGGCAGACCAAACTTCCAGGAGCTGCGGCTGCGCGCTCCCGCGGTGTGCGCACGCGGCCCGCAGACAGCTTCATGCTTCTAATCCAACTCAAAAAATTCATTATAAATCGCCTCTTGCACATACAATGCTCAAATCATATTATTTTTTATATCCCAGTCAACAATATTTTTACGAAGTTAGAAGTTAATTCGACATTGCATGACAAAGTAAAGATTTATTTCAAAATGAGTTCATATTTTGAATAGTCAATGACAAACTGTTACAAATATAGAATGGATATCAGAATGGAAGCCTGATTAAATGTATTGATTTTGGGTCAATTTGGACCAAGTATTTGAAAGTTAAAACAACTTTTATGTTCATGGCGAGACACCGAAATTTGACAACCTCTAACAGCGACGCCCTTTGAGAAAAACTTACAGTTTTGTCTGTCAGTCATCGTCAATGTCTTACCTATTATCTGACCAACTTTGAGATCATTAAACTGATCTCGCTTGGAGCACAGATGCATAATAGAAGACATGACAATTACTGGTGCCAACAGGTGGCGCTACAACCGATCCTGAATATTCCACCATAGATGGGTTCAGGCTCAGCCTACAATCATGCACATACGTTTTCAACCACATCAAATCATGTATTGCTGAATTACAGCCAATTGGTGTTTTATGGCGAACCTTAAAAATGACCCCAAACTTTGCCGAATCACTACGGTCAAGCCCTCTGGTAAAAACTTAAAAGCTTCGCAATTTAGCGTCGGCCATGTGTCTAGATTGTACAAACCAAGTTGTGAGCCAATCCGATAAAATCTCTAGGGGGAGTTCGTTAAAGTACGAGGCCTGGAAATGATCAGAATTCATAAAAAATGACATTTTCTGTTCAAAATGCCGGACTTCCTGTGTAACTTAGAGCATGGGTCCAAGAGACTTTTTTGTAGGGCTTTGTCTGATATAATAGACACATAAAGGTCATTGCTGCAGGTCAAACCATATTATGGGGCTCTTCAAAAAACATAAAATAGGTGGCGCTATAGAGCCCATTCCTTGTCGACCCATGCCTGTCGCCCATAAAATACGTAATTTTACGCGACTCTGGAAGCGTGTGCAAAATTTGGTGAGTTTTCGAGCATTTTAAGGCCTCCAAAAAGGCAATTTATTTATGGCGAGAATAATAATAATAATAATTAAAGCTGCAAGCAGCGATGAACGGGCCCTCGCACTCACGGCCACCGCCCCCCATAAGCATATCAGCAATGACACCACCCACGACTTCCTATGTCAAACCATTCAAAAGTTATAGCAGAAAAAAGGGACAACCAATCAGAAGAAGGGGCGGGGCTAATTGAGGCCAATGAAGGTCAAGGACTCAATACCTAGTCCCATGACACCACCCACGACTCTTTATGTCAAACCTTTCAAAAGTTATGGCAGAGAAAAGTATTCTAGTGGGCGCTGTTGAGCCGTTAGGCCACGCCCATTAATGCAAACCATGAAATATCAAATGTATCGACAGGCCTGGCTTTTCTTTAAGTTGCGACATGATACAGGTGTGTACCGATTTTCGTTCATGTACGTCAAACCGTATTATGGGGCTTGAGGCGCAAAGTTTTTTCTGTCTGAACCAATCAGATGAAGGGTGGGCGCGCTTTTTGCCGTCTAGCGTCGCCACGGTAACACTTTTGAAAGAGAAAAGTAATGCGTGGTGTCGGAGGATGGAGACGCACGTTTTGATGTATAACACACCTGGGTGCACGTTACGGTTCGGGCCGCATTAATGACCGAAGAAATGGCATAAATTGCGCCAAAATTACACGATTAATTCAAAATGTTCAAAATGGCCGACTTCCTGTTGGGTTTCCGCCATGGCGCCAAGAGACTTTTCTTTAAGTTGTTACATAATAATTTATCAATATTATATTATACAAAGATGGTTATTATTATTATTATTATTAGTATTATTATTAGTATTATTATTAGTATTATTATTATTATTATTATGTATAGTATATTATATTATTATTAGTATAGGTATCGGATAGGTGAATGGATGAATGAATGGGATGCCTGGGTCTGGGGCCCTCCGTTGTCGGGCCTGCGCGGGTGTCGCCTTGTTGGGGGGTTCCCTCTCTCCGGGCCCGTCTCCGGTCCCCCCCGCTGCCTCTACGGCGGGGCGCCCCTCTGGTCTTGGAGGGCCACTTTCGTGGGGGACGGGTGCGCCTGCCCGCGTCGGCGGCCGGGGCGGCTCTGTCTCTCCGGGCGGGCTGGCCCCCTGCCGGGTGGGGGTCGCTGGCCTGAAGGGTGAGGGCCTCCTGGCCGCGTGTCCGGCCCGGGCCGGGTGGCCGGGGATTGCCTGGGTCGCGGTCCGCCGCCGCGGGATCCCTGGCTGCTTCTTTCCGCGCCGTGGGGGCCCCGCCCGCGGGCCCCCTCGGCCGCCGCCGGGTGGGGGGGGGGGGCCTCGCAGGCGGTGGGTTGCCTCCCTCCTACTTCTCCCCTCTGTGGGGTTGCCGGTGGCCTGGGTTCCGGGCTCTTCCTTGTCGGCCTCTGGTCTCACGGGTGGCGGGGTTGCTCCCCCCCCTCCCCCACTATAGATACACTTCAGGTGGAGCTTTGTTTGGTTTATTACACACACACACACACACACACACACACACACACACACACACACACACACACACACA
>NC_084600.1:8289149-8405475 GCF_033807715.1 Cololabis saira | reverse complement strand
AACATGTTATAAACATATTATAAATTAGTAAATAACTGAAAAGACCCCCCTTTGTGTTATAAACATGTTATAAACATATTATGAATTAGTAAATAACTGAAATGACCCCCCCCCTTGTGTTATAAACATGTTATAAACATATTATAAATTAGTAAATAACTGAAAAGACCCCCCTTGTGTGTTATACTCATGTAATAAATGTGTTATAAATTAGTAAATAACTGAAAAGACCCCCCTTTGTGTTATAAACATGTTATAAACATATTATGAATTAGTAAATAACTGAAAAGAACTCCCTTGTGTGTTATACTCATGTAATAAATGTGTTATAAATTAGTAAATAACTGAAAAGACCCCCCTTTGTGTTATAAACATGTAATAAATGTGTTATAAATTAGTAAATAACTGAAGATCCCCCATTTGTGTTATACTCATGTAATAAATGTGTTATAAATTAGTAAATAACTGAAAAGACCCCCCTTTTGTGTTATAAACATGTTATAAACATATTATAAAATAGTAAATAACTGAAAAGACCCCCCTTTGTGTTATACCCATGAAATAAATGTGTTATAAATTAGTAAATAACTGAAAAGACCCCCCTTTGTGTTATAAACATGTTATAAACATATTATAAATTAGTAAATAACTGAACCCCCCCCCCCCTTTGTGTTATATAAACATGTTATAAACATATTATAAATTAGTAAATAACTGAAAAGACCCCCCTTTGTGTTATAAACATGTTATAAACATATTATGAATTAGTAAATAACTGAAATGACCCCCCCCCTTGTGTTATACACATGTTATAAACATATTATAAATTAGTAAATAACTGAAAAGACCCCCCTTGTGTTATAAACATGTAATAAATGTGTTATAAATTAGTAAATAACTGAAAAGATAAACCCCCTTTGTGTTATAAACATGTACTAAATGTGTTATAAACATGTTATAAATTAGTAAATAACTGAAAAGACCCCCCCCCCCTTTGTGTTATAAACATGTTATAAAGATATTATAAATTAGTAAATAACTGAAAAGACCCCCCGTTTGTGTTATAAGCATGTAATAAATGTGTTATAAACATGTTATAAATTAGTAAATAACTGAAAAGACCCCCCTTTGTATTATACTCATGTAATAAATGTGTTATAAATTAGTAAATCACTGAAAAGACCCCCCCTTTGTGTTATAAACATGTTATAAAGATATTATAAATTAGTAAATAACTGAAAAGACCCCCCTTTGTGTTATAAACATGTAATAAATGTGTTATAAATTAGTAAATAACTGAAAAGATAAACCCCCTTTGTGTTATAAACATGTAATAAATGTGTTATAAACATGTTATAAATTAGTAAATAACTGAAAACACCCCCCCCCCTTTGTGTTATAAACATGTTATAAACATATTATAAATTAGTAAATAACTGAAAAGACCCCCCGTTTGTGTTATAAGCATGTAATAAATGTGTTATAAACATGTTACAAATTAGTAAATAACTGAAAAGACCCCCCTTTGTATTATACTCATGTAATAAATGTGTTATAAATTAGTAAATCACTGAAAAGACCCCCCCTTTGTGTTATAAACATGTTATAAAGATATTATAAATTAGTAAATAACTGAAAAGACCACCCTTTGTGTTATAAACATGTAATAAATGTGTTATAAATTAGTAAATAACTGAAAAGATAAACCCCCTTTGTGTTATAAACATGTAATAAATGTGTTATAAACATGTTATAAATTAGTAAATAACTGAAAAGACCCCCCCCCTTTGTGTTATAAACATGTTATAAACATATTATAAATTAGTAAATAACTGAAAAGACCCCCCCCCCTTTGTGTTATATTAATGTATTAAATGTGTTATAAATTAGTAAATAACTGAAAAGACCCCCCCTTTGTGTTATATTCATCTATTAAATGTGTTATAAATTAGTAAATAACTGAAGACCCCCCATTTATGTTATACTCATGTAATAAATGTGTTATAAATTAGTAAATAACTGAAATGACCCCCATTTGTGTTATAAACATGTAATAAATGTGTTATAAACATGTTATAAATTAGTAAATAACTGAAAAGACCCCCTTGTGTTATAAACATGTTATAAACATATTATAAATTAGTAAATAACTGAAAAGACCCCCCTTTGTGTTATAAACATGCTATAAACGTATTATAAATTAGTAAATAACTGAAAAGACCCCCCTTTGTGTTATACCCATGAAATAAATGTGTTATAAATTAGTAAATAACTGAAAAGACCCCCCTTTGTGTTATAAACATGTTATAAACATATTATAAATTAGTAAATAACTGAACCCCCCCCCCTTTGTGTTATATAAACATGTTATAAACATATTATAAATTAGTAAATAACTGAAAAGACCCCCCTTTGTGTTATAAACATGTTATAAACATATTATGAATTAGTAAATAACTGAAATGACCCCCCCCTTGTGTTATAAACATGTTATAAACATATTATAAATTAGTAAATAACTGAAAAGACCCCCCTTGTGTGTTATACTCATGTAATAAATGTGTTATAAATTAGTAAATAACTGAAAAGACCCCCCCTTTGTGTTATAAACATGTTATAAACATATTATGAATTAGTAAATAACTGAAATGACCCCCCCTTTGTGTTATAAACATGTTATAAACATATTATAAATTAGTAAATAACTGAAAAGACCCCCCTTGTGTGTTATACTCATGTAATAAATGTGTTATAAATTAGTAAATAACTGAAAAGACCCCCCTTTGTGTTATAAACATGTAATAAATGTGTTATAAATTAGTAAATAACTGAAGATCCCCCCATTTGTGTTATACTCATGTAATAAATGTGTTATAAATTAGTAAATAACTGAAGACACCCTCCGTTGTGTAATAAACATGTAATAAATGTGTTATAAATTAGTAAATAACTGAAAAGAACCCCCATTTGTGTTATAAACATGTAAAACATGTGTTATTAATTAGTAAATAACTGAAAAGACCCCCCCTTTGTGTTATAAACATGTTATAAAGATATTATAAATTAGTAAATAACTGAAAAGACCCCCCGTTTGTGTTATAAGCATGTAATAAATGTGTTATAAACATGTTATAAATTAGTAAATAACTGAAAAGACCCCCCTTTGTGTTATACTCATGTAATAAATGTGTTATAAATTAGTAAATCACTGAAAAGACCCCCCCTTTGTGTTATAAACATGTTATAAAGATATTATAAATTAGTAAATAACTGAAAAGACCCCCCCTTTGTGTTATAAACATGTAATAAATGTGTTATAAATTAGTAAATAACTGAAAAGATAAACCCCCTTTGTGTTATAAACATGTAATAAATGTGTTATAAACATGTTATAAATTAGTAAATAACTGAAAAGACCCCCCCTTTGTGTTATACTCACGTAACAAATGTGTTATATTTTAGTAAATAACTGAAAAGACCCCCCCCTTTGTGTTATTTTCATATATTAAATGTGTTATAAATTAGTAATTAACTGAAGACCCACCATTTGTGTTATACTCATGTAATAAATGTGTTATAAATTAGTAAATAACTGAAATGACCCCCATTTGTGTTATAAACATGTAATAAATTTGTTATAAACATGTTATAAATTAGTAAATAACTGAAAAGACCCCCCTTTGTGTTATAAACATGTTATAAACATATTATAAATTAGTAAATAACTGAAAAGACCCCCCTTTTGTGTTATAAACATATTATAAAATAGTAAATAACTAAAAAGACCCCCCTTTGTGTTATACCCATGAAATAAATGTGTTATAAATTAGTAAATAACTGAAAAGACCCCCCTTTGTGTTATAAACATGTTATAAACATATTATAAATTAGTAAATAACTGACCCCCCCCCCCCCTTTGTGTTATAAACATGTTATAAACATATTATAAATTAGTAAATAACTGAAAAGACCCCACTTTGTGTTATAAACATGTTATAAACATATTATGAATTAGTAAATAACTGAAATGACCCCCCCCTTGTGTTATAAACATGTTATAAACATATTATAAATTAGTAAATAACTGAAAAGACCCCCCTTGTGTGTTATACTCATGTAATAAATGTGTTATAAATTAGTAAATAACTGAAAAGACCACTCTTTGTGTTATAAACATGTAATAAATGTGTTATAAATTAGTAAATAACTGAAGATCCCCCATTTGTGTTATACTCATGTAATAAATGTGTTATAAATTAGTAAATAACTGAAGAGAACCCCTTTGTGTTATAAACATGAAATAAATGTGTTATAAATTAGTAAATAACTGAAAAGACCCCCCCCTTTGTGTTATAAACATGTTATAAAGATATTATAAATTAGTAAATAACTGAAAAGACCCCCCGTGTGTGTTATAAGCATGTAATAAATGTGTTATAAACATGTTATGAATTAGTAAATAACTGAAAAGACCCCCTTTGTGTTATACTCATGTAATAAATGTGTTATAAATTAGTAAATCACTGAAGAGACCCCCCTTTGTGTTATAAACATGTTATAAAGATATTATAAATTAGTAAATAACTGAAAAGACCCCCCTTTGTGTTATAAACATGTAATAAATGTGTTATAAATTAGTAAATAACTGAAAAGATAAACCCCCTTTGTGTTATAAACATGTAATAAATGTGTTATAAACATGTTATAAATTAGTAAATAACTGAAAAGACCCCCCCCCCTTTGTGTTATACTCACGTAACAAATGTGTTATATTTTAGTAAATAACTGAAAAGACCCCCCCTTTGTGTTATTTTCATATATTAAATGTGTTATAAATTAGTAATTAACTGAAGACCCACCATTTGTGTTATACTCATGTAATAAATGTGTTATAAATTAGTAAATAACTGAAATGACCCCCATTTGTGTTATAAACATGTAATAAATTTGTTATAAACATGTTATAAATTAGTAAATAACTGAAAAGACCCCCCTTTGTGTTATAAACATGTTATAAACATATTATAAATTAGTAAATAACTGAAAAGACCCCCCCTTGTGTTATAAACATGTTATAAACATATTATAAATTAGTAAATAACTGAAAAGACCCCCCTTTTGTGTTATAAACATGTTATAAACATATTATAAAATAGTAAATAACTAAAAAGACCCCCCTTTGTGTTATACCCATGAAATAAATGTGTTATAAATTAGTAAATAACTGAAAAGACCCCCCTTTGTGTTATAAACATGTTATAAACATATTATAAATTAGTAAATAACTGACCCCCCCCCCCCTTTGTGTTATAAACATGTTATAAACATATTATAAATTAGTAAATAACTGAAAAGACCCCCCTTTGTGTTATAAACATGTTATAAACATATTATGAATTAGTAAATAACTGAAATGACCCCCCTTGTGTTATAAACATGTTATAAACATATTATAAATTAGTAAATAACTGAAAAGACCCCCCTTGTGTGTTATACTCATGTAATAAATGTGTTATAAATTAGTAAATAACTGAAATGACCCCCATTTGTGTTATAAACATGTAATAAATTTGTTATAAACATGTTATAAATTAGTAAATAACTGAAAAGACCCCCCTTTGTGTTATAAACATGTTATAAACATATTATAAATTAGTAAATAACTGAAAAGACCCCCCCTTGTGTTATAAACATGTTATAAACATATTATAAATTAGTAAATAACTGAAAAGACCCCCCTTTTGTGTTATAAACATGTTATAAACATATTATAAAATAGTAAATAACTAAAAAGACCCCCCTTTGTGTTATACCCATGAAATAAATGTGTTATAAATTAGTAAATAACTGAAAAGACCCCCCTTTGTGTTATAAACATGTTATAAACATATTATAAATTAGTAAATAACTGACCCCCCCCCCCCTTTGTGTTATAAACATGTTATAAACATATTATAAATTAGTAAATAACTGAAAAGACCCCCCTTTGTGTTATAAACATGTTATAAACATATTATGAATTAGTAAATAACTGAAATGACCCCCCCTTGTGTTATAAACATGTTATAAACATATTATAAATTAGTAAATAACTGAAAAGACCCCCCTTGTGTGTTATACTCATGTAATAAATGTGTTATAAATTAGTAAATAACTGAAAAGACCCCCTTTGTGTTATAAACATGTAATAAATGTGTTATAAATTAGTAAATAACTGAAGATCCCCCATTTGTGTTATACTCATGTAATAAATGTGTTATAAATTAGTAAATAACTGAAGAGACCCCCTTTGTGTTATAAACATGTAATAAATGTGTTATAAATTAGTAAATAACTGAAAAGACCCCCCCCCCTTTGTGTTATAAACATGTTATAAAGATATTATAAATTAGTAAATAACTGAAAAGACCCCCGTGTGTGTTATAAGCATGTAATAAATGTGTTATAAACATGTTATGAATTAGTAAATAACTGAAAAGACCCCCTTTGTGTTATACTCATGTAAAAAATGTGTTATAAATTAGTAAATCACTGAAGAGACCCCCCTTTGTGTTATAAACATGTTATAAAGATATTATAAATTAGTAAATAACTGAAAAGACCCCCCTTTGTGTTATAAACATGTAATAAATGTGTTATAAATTAGTAAATAACTGAAAAGATAAACCCCCCTTTGTGTTATAAACATGTAATAAATGTGTTATAAACATGTTATAAATTAGTAAATAACTGAAAAGACCCCCCCTTTGTGTTATAAACATGTTATAAACATATTATAAATTAGTAAATAACTGAAAAGACCCCCCCCATTTGTGTTATAAACATGTTATAAACATATTATAAATTAGTAAATAACTGAAAAGACCCCCACTTTGTGTTATAAACATGTTATAAACATATCATAAATTAGTAAATAACTGAAAGGACCCCCCCCCCTTTGTGTTATAAACATGTTATAAACATATTATAAATTAGTAAATAACTGAAAAGACCCCCCCCCCCCCTTTGTGTTATACTCACGTAACAAATGTGTTATAAATTAGTAAATAACTGAAAAGACCCCCCCTTTGTTTTATATTCATGTATTAAATGTGTTATAAATTAGTAAATAACTGAAAAGACCCCCACTTTGTGTTATAAACATGTTATGAACATATTATAAATTAGTAAATAACTGAAAAGACCCCCCCCCCTTTGTGTTATAAACATGTTATAAACATATTATAAATTAGTAAATAACTGAAAAGACCCCCCCCTTTGTGTTATACTCACGTAACAAATGTGTTATAAATTAGTAAATAACTGAAAAGACCCCCCCCCTTTGTGTTATATTCATGTATTAAATGTGTTATAAATTAGTAATTAACTGAAGACCCCCCATTTGTGTTATACTCATGTAATAAATGTGTTATAAATTAGTAAATAACTGAAATGACCCCCATTTGTGTTATAAACATGTTATACATTTGTTATAAACATGTTATAAATTAGTAAATATCTGAAAAGACCCCCCCTTTGTGTTATAAACACGTTATAAACATATTATAAATTAGTAAATAACTGAAAAGACCCCCCCTTTGTGTTATACTCACGTAACAAATGTGTTATAAATTAGTAAATAACTGAAAAGACCCCCCCTTTGTGTTATATTCATGTATTAAATGTGTTATAAATTAGTAAATAACTGAAAAGACCCCCCCCCTTTGTGTTATATTCATCTATTAAATGTGTTATAAATTAGTAAATAACTGAAGACCCCCCATTTGTGTTATACTCATGTAATAAATGTGTTATAAATTAGTAAATAACTGAAATGACCCCCATTTGTGTTATAAACATGTAGTAAATGTGTTATAAACATGTTATAAATTAGTAAATAACTGAAAAGACCCCCCTTTGTGTTATAAACATGTTATAAACATATTATAAATTAGTAAATAACTGAAAAGACCCCCCTTTGTGTTATAAACATGTTATAAACATATTATAAATTAGTAAATAACTGAAAAGACCCCCCTTTGTGTTATAAACATGTTATAAACGTATTATAAATTAGTAAATAACTGGAAAGACCCCCTTTGTGTTATACTCATGAAATAAATGTGTTATAAATTAGTAAATAACTGAAAAGACCCCCCTCCTTTGTGATATACTCATCTAATAAATATGTTATAAATTAGTAAATAACTGAAAAGACCCCCCCCCCCCTTTTTGTTAAAAACATGTTATAAACATATTATAAATTAGTAAATAACTGAAAAGACCCCCCCCCCTTTGTGTTATACCCATGAAATAAACGTGTTATAAATGAGTAAATAACTGAAAAGACCCCCCCCCCTTTGTGTTATAAACATGTTATAAACATATTATAAATTAGTAAATAACTGAAAAGACCCCCCTTTTGTGTTATAAACATGTTATAAACATATTATAAAATAGTAAATAACTGAAAAGACCCCCCTTTGTGTTATACCCATGAAATAAATGTGTTATAAATTAGTAAATAACTGAAAAGACCCCCCTTTGTGTTATAAACATGTTATAAACATATTATAAATTAGTAAATAACTGAACCCCCCCCCCTTTGTGTTATATAAACATGTTATAAACATATTATAAATTAGTAAATAACTGAAAAGACCCCCCTTTGTGTTATAAACATGTTATAAACATATTATGAATTAGTAAATAACTGAAATGACCCCCCCCCCTTGTGTTATAAACATGTTATAAACATATTATAAATTAGTAAATAACTGAAAAGACCCCCCTTGTGTGTTATACTCATGTAATAAATGTGTTATAAATTAGTAAATAACTGAAAAGACCCCCCTTTGTGTTATAAACATGTTATAAACATATTATGAATTAGTAAATAACTGAAATGACCCCCCTTTGTGTTATAAACATGTTATAAACATATTATAAATTAGTAAATAACTGAAAAGAACCCCCTTGTGTGTTATACTCATGTAATAAATGTGTTATAAATTAGTAAATAACTGAAAAGGCCCCCCTCCTTTGTGATATACTCATCTAATAAATATGTTATAAATTAGTAAATAACTGAAAAGACCCCCCCCCCCTTTGTGTTAAAAACATGTTATAAACATATTATAAATTAGTAAATAACTGAAAAGACCACCCCCCTTTGTGTTATACCCATGAAATAAACGTGTTATAAATTAGTAAATAACTGAAAAGACCCCCCTCTTTGTGTTATAAACATGTTATAAACATATTATAAATTAGTAAATAACTGAAAAGACCCCCCTTTTGTGTTATAAACATGTTATAAACATATTATAAAATAGTAAATAACTGAAAAGACCCCCCTTTGTGTTATACCCATGAAATAAATGTGTTATAAATTAGTAAATAACTGAAAAAGACCCCCCTTTGTGTTATAAACATGTTATAAACATATTATAAATTAGTAAATAACTGAACCCCCCCCCCATTTGTGTTATATAAACATGTTATAAACATATTATAAATTAGTAAATAACTGAAAAGACCCCCCTTTGTGTTATAAACATGTTATAAACATATTATGAATTAGTAAATAACTGAAATGACCCCCCCCCTTGTGTTATAAACATGTTATAAACATATTATAAATTAGTAAATAACTGAAAAGACCCCCCTTGTGTGTTATACTCATGTAATAAATGTGTTATAAATTAGTAAATAACTGAAAAGACCCCCCTTTGTGTTATAAACATGTTATAAACATATTATGAATTAGTAAATAACTGAAAAGAACTCCCTTGTGTGTTATACTCATGTAATAAATGTGTTATAAATTAGTAAATAACTGAAAAGACCCCCCTTTGTGTTATAAACATGTAATAAATGTGTTATAAATTAGTAAATAACTGAAGATCCCCCATTTGTGTTATACTCATGTAATAAATGTGTTATAAATTAGTAAATAACTGAAAAGACCCCCCTTTTGTGTTATAAACATGTTATAAACATATTATAAAATAGTAAATAACTGAAAAGACCCCCCTTTGTGTTATACCCATGAAATAAATGTGTTATAAATTAGTAAATAACTGAAAAGACCCCCCTTTGTGTTATAAACATGTTATAAACATATTATAAATTAGTAAATAACTGAACCCCCCCCCCCCCTTTGTGTTATATAAACATGTTATAAACATATTATAAATTAGTAAATAACTGAAAAGACCCCCCTTTGTGTTATAAACATGTTATAAACATATTATGAATTAGTAAATAACTGAAATGACCCCCCCCCTTGTGTTATACACATGTTATAAACATATTATAAATTAGTAAATAACTGAAAAGACCCCCCTTGTGTTATAAACATGTAATAAATGTGTTATAAATTAGTAAATAACTGAAAAGATAAACCCCCTTTGTGTTATAAACATGTACTAAATGTGTTATAAACATGTTATAAATTAGTAAATAACTGAAAAGACCCCCCCCCCCTTTGTGTTATAAACATGTTATAAAGATATTATAAATTAGTAAATAACTGAAAAGACCCCCCGTTTGTGTTATAAGCATGTAATAAATGTGTTATAAACATGTTATAAATTAGTAAATAACTGAAAAGACCCCCCTTTGTATTATACTCATGTAATAAATGTGTTATAAATTAGTAAATCACTGAAAAGACCCCCCCTTTGTGTTATAAACATGTTATAAAGATATTATAAATTAGTAAATAACTGAAAAGACCCCCCTTTGTGTTATAAACATGTAATAAATGTGTTATAAATTAGTAAATAACTGAAAAGATAAACCCCCTTTGTGTTATAAACATGTAATAAATGTGTTATAAACATGTTATAAATTAGTAAATAACTGAAAACACCCCCCCCCCTTTGTGTTATAAACATGTTATAAACATATTATAAATTAGTAAATAACTGAAAAGACCCCCCGTTTGTGTTATAAGCATGTAATAAATGTGTTATAAACATGTTACAAATTAGTAAATAACTGAAAAGACCCCCCTTTGTATTATACTCATGTAATAAATGTGTTATAAATTAGTAAATCACTGAAAAGACCCCCCCTTTGTGTTATAAACATGTTATAAAGATATTATAAATTAGTAAATAACTGAAAAGACCACCCTTTGTGTTATAAACATGTAATAAATGTGTTATAAATTAGTAAATAACTGAAAAGATAAACCCCCTTTGTGTTATAAACATGTAATAAATGTGTTATAAACATGTTATAAATTAGTAAATAACTGAAAAGACCCCCCCCCTTTGTGTTATAAACATGTTATAAACATATTATAAATTAGTAAATAACTGAAAAGACCCCCCCCCCTTTGTGTTATAAACATGTTATAAACATATTATAAATTAGTAAATAACTGAAAAGACCCTCCCCCCCTTTGTCTTATACTCACGTAACAAATGTGTTATAAATTAGTAAATAACTGAAAAGACCCCCCCTTTGTGTTATATTCATGTATTAAATGTGTTATAAATTAGTAAATAACTGAAAAGACCCCCACTTTGTGTTATAAACATGTTATAAACATATTATAAATTAGTAAATAACTGAAAAGACCCCCCCCCCCCTTTGTGTTATAAACATGTTATAAACATATTATAAATTAGTAAATAACTGAAAAGACCCCCCCTTTGTGTTATACTCACGTAACAAATGTGTTATAAATTAGTAAATAACTGAAAAGACCCCCCCCCCTTTGTGTTATATTCATGTATTAAATGTGTTATAAATTAGTAAATAACTGAAATGACCCCCATTTGTGTTATAAACATGTAATAAATTTGTTATAAACATGTTATAAATTAGTAAATAACTGAAAAGACCCCCCTTTGTGCTATAAACATGTTATAAACATATTATAGATTAGTAAATAACTGAAAAGACCCCCCCCTTGTGTTATAAACATGTTATAAACATATTATAAAATAGTAAATAACTAAAAAGACCCCCCTTTGTGTTATACCCATGAAATAAATGTGTTATAAATTAGTAAATAACTGAAAAGACCCCCCTTTGTGTTATAAACATGTTATAAACATATTATAAATTAGTAATTAACTGACCCCCCCCCCCCTTTGTGTTATAAACATGTTATAAACATATTATAAATTAGTAAATAACTGAAAAGACCCCCCTTTGTGTTATAAACATGTTATAAACATATTATGAATTAGTAAATAACTGAAAAGACCCCCCCCCCTTTGTGTTATAAACATGTTATAAACATATTAAAAAATTAGTAAATAACTGAAAAGACCCCCCTTGTGTGTTATACTCATGTAATAAATGTGTTATAAATTAGTAAATCACTGAAGAGACCCCCCCTTTGTGTTATAAACATGTTATAAAGATATTATGAATTAGTAAATAACTGAAAAGACCCCCCCTTTGTGTTATAAACATGTAATAAATGTGTTATAAATTAGTAAATAACTGAAAAGAACCCCCATTTGTGTTATAAACATGTAATACATGTGTTATGAATTAGTAAATAACTGAAAAGACCCCCCCCTTTGTGTTATACTCACGTAACAAATGTGTTATAAATTAGTAAATAACTGAAAAGACCCCCCCCCTTTGTGTTATATTCATGTATTAAATGTGTTATAAATTAGTAATTAACTGAAGACCCCCCATTTGTGTTATACTCATGTAATAAATGTGTTATAAATTAGTAAATAACTGAAATGACCCCCATTTGTGTTATAAACATGTTATACATTTGTTATAAACATGTTATAAATTAGTAAATAACTGAAAAGACCCCCCTTTGTGTTATACTCATGTAATAAATGTGTTATAAATTAGTAAATCACTGAAAAGACCCCCCCTTTGTGTTATAAACATGTTATAAAGATATTATAAATTAGTAAAGAACTGAAAAGACCCCCCTTTGTGTTATAAACATGTAATAAATGTGTTATAAATTAGTAAATAACTGAAAAGATAAACCCCCTTTGTGTTATAAACATGTAATAAATGTGTTATAAACATGTTATAAATTAGTAAATAACTGAAAAGACCCCCCCCCCCTTTGTGTTATAAACATGTTATAAACATATTATAAATTAGTAAATAACTGAAAAGACCCCCCCTTTGTGTTATACTCACGTAACAAATGTGTTATAAATTAGTAAATAACTGAAAAGACCCCCCCCCCTTTGTGTTATATTCATGTATTAAATGTGTTATAAATAAGTAATTAACTGAAGACCCCCCATTTGTGTTATACTCATGTAATAAATGTGTTATAAATTAGTAAATAACTGAAATGACCCCCATTTGTGTTATAAACATGTAATAAATTTGTTATAAACATGTTATAAATTAGTAAATAACTGAAAAGACCCCCCTTTGTGCTATAAACATGTTATAATCATATTATAAATTAGTAAATAACTGAAAAGACCCCCCCCTTGTGTTATAAACATGTTATAAACATATTATAAAATAGTAAATAACTAAAAAGACCCCCCTTTGTGTTATACCCATGAAATAAATGTGTTATAAATTAGTAAATAACTGAAAAGACCCCCCTTTGTGTTATAAACATGTTATAAACATATTATAAATTAGTAAATAACTGACCCCCCCCCCCCCTTTGTGTTATAAACATGTTATAAACATATTATAAATTAGTAAATAACTGAAAAGACCCCCCTTTGTGTTATAAACATGTTATAAACATATTATGAATTAGTAAATAACTGAAATGACCCCCCCTTGTGTTATAAACATGTTATAAACATATTATAAATTAGTAAATAACTGAAAAGACCCCCCTTGTGTGTTATACTCATGTAATAAATGTGTTATAAATTAGTAAATAACTGAAAAGACCCCCCTTTGTGTTATAAACATGTAATAAATGTGTTATAAATTAGTAAATAACTGAAGATCCCCCATTTGTAATAAATGTGTTATAAATTAGTAAATAACTGAAGAGACCACCTTTGTGTTATAAACATGTAATAAATGTGTTATAAATTAGTAAATAACTGAAAAGACCCCCCCCCTTTGTGTTATAAACATGTTATAAAGATATTATAAATTAGTAAATAACTGAAAAGACCCCCGTGTGTGTTATAAGCATGTAATAAATGTGTTATAAACATGTTATAAATTAGTAAATAACTGAAAAGACCCCCTTTGTGTTATACTCATGTAATAAATGTGTTATAAATTAGTAAATCACTGAAGAGACCCCCCTTTGTGTTATAAACATGTTATAAAGATATTATAAATTAGTAAATAGCTGAAAAGACCCCCCCTTTGTGTTATAAACATGTAATAAATGTGTTATAAATTAGTAAATAACTGAAAAGATAAACCCCCCTTTGTGTTATAAACATGTAATAAATGTGTTATAAACATGTTATAAATTAGTAAATAACTGAAAAGACCCCCCCTTTGTGTTATAAACATGTTATAAACATATAATAAATTAGTAAATAACTGAAAAGACCCCCCTCCTTTGTGATATACTCATGTAATAAATATGTTATAAATTAGTAAATAACTGAAGATCCCCCATTTGTGTTATACTCATGTAATAAATGTGTTATAAATTAGTAAATAACTGAAAAGATAAACCCCCCTTTGTGTTATAAACATGTAATAAATGTGTTATAAACATGTTATAAATTAGTAAATAACTGAAAATACCCCCCCTTTGTGTTATAAACATGTTATAAACATATTATAAATTAGTAAATAACTGAAAAGACCCCCCTCCTTTGTGATATACTCATGTAATAAATATGTTATAAATTAGTAAATAACTGAAGATCCCCCATTTGTGTTATACTCATGTAATAAATGTGTTATAAATTAGTAAATAACTGAAGAGACCCCCTTTGTGTTATAAACATGTAATAAATGTGTTATAAATTAGTAAATAACTGAAAAGACCCCCCCCCCTTTGTGTTATAAACATGTTATAAAGATATTATAAATTAGTAAATAACTGAAAAGACCCCCCGTGTGTGTTACAAGCATGTAATAAATGTGTTATAAACATGTTATAAATTAGTAAATAACTGAAAAGACCCCCTTTGTGTTATACTCATGTAATAAATGTGTTATAAATTAGTAAATCACTGAAGAGACCCCCCTTTGTGTTATAAACATGTTATAAAGATATTATAAATTAGTAAATAACTGAAAAGACCCCCCGTTTGTGTTATAAACATGTAATACATGTGTTATAAATTAGTAAATAACTGAAAAGACCCCCCCCTTTGTGTTATAAACATGTTATAAAGATATTATAAATTAGTAAATAACTGAAAAGACCCCCCGTTTGTGTTATAAGCATGTAATAAATGTGTTATAAACATGTTATAAATTAGTAAATAACTGAAAAGATAAACCCCCTTTGTGTTATAAACATGTAATAAATGTGTTATAAATTAGTAAATAACTGAAAAGACCCCCCCCTTTGTGTTATACTCACGTAACAAATGTGTTATAAATTAGTAAATAACTGAAAAGACCCCCCCTTTGTGTTATATTCATGTATTAAATGTGTTATAAATTAGTAAATAACTGAAAAGACCCCCACTTAGTGTTATAAACATGTTATAAAAATATAATAAATTAGTAAATAACTGAAAAGACCCCCCCTTTGTGTTATAAACATGTTATAAACATATTATAAATTAGTAAATAACTGAAAAGACCCCCCCCCCTTTGTGTTATATTCATGTATTAAATGTGTTATAAATTAGTAATTAACTGAAGACCCCCCATTTGTGTTATACTCATGTAATAAATGTGTTATAAATTAGTAAATAACTGAAATGACCCCCATTTGTGTTATAAACATGTAATAAATTTGTTATAAACATGTTATAAATTAGTAAATAACTGAAAAGACCCCCCCTTGTGTTATAAACATGTTATAAACATATTATAAAATAGTAAATAACTGAAAACACCCCCCTTTGTGTTATAAACACGTAATAAATGTGTTATAAATTAGTAAATAACTGAAAAGACCCCCCTTTGTGTTATAAACATGTTATAAACATATTATGAATTAGTAAATAACTGAAATGACCCCCCCCTTGTGTTATAAACATGTTATAAACATATTATAAATTAGTAAATAACTGAAAAGACCCCCCTTGTGTGTTATACTCATGTAATAAATGTGTTATAAATTAGTAAATAACTGAAAAGACCCCCCCTTGTGTTATAAACATGTAATAAATGTTATAAATTAGTAAATAACTGAAGATCCCCCATTTGTGTTATACTCATGTAATAAATGTGTTATAAATTAGTAAATAACTGAAGAGACCCCCTTTGTGTTATAAACATGTAATAAATGTGTTATAAATTAGTAAATAACTGAAAAGACCCCCCCCTTTGTGTTATAAACATGTTATAAAGATATTATAAATTAGTAAATAACTGAAAAGACCCCCCGTTTGTGTTATAAGCATGTAATAAATGTGTTATAAACATGTTATAAATTAGTAAATAACTGAAAAGACCCCCTTTGTGTTATACTCATGTAATACATGTGTTATAATTTAGTAAATCACCGAAGAGACCCCCCCTTTGTGTTATAAACATGTTATAAAGATATTATAAATTAGTAAATAACTGAAAAGACCCCCCCTTTGTGTTATAAACATGTAATAAATGTGTTATAAATTAGTAAATAACTGAAAAGATAAACCCCCCTTTGTGTTATAAACATGTAATAAATGTGTTATAAACATGTTATAAATTAGTAAATAACTGAAAAGACCCCTTTTTGTGTTATAAACATGTTATAAACATATTATAAATTAGTAAATAACTGAAAAGACCCCCCTCCTTTGTGATATACTCATGTAATAAATATGTTATAAATTAGTAAATAACTGAAAAGACCCCCCCCTTTGTGTTATACTCATGAAATAAATGTGTTATAAATTAGTAAATAACTGAAAAGACCCCCCTTTGTGTTATAAACACGTAATAAATGTGTTATAAATTAGTAAATAACTGAAAAGACCCCCCCCTTTGTGTTATAAACATGTTATAAACATATTATAAATTAGTAAATAACTGAAGAGACCCCCTTTGTGTTATAAACATGTAATAAATGTGTTATAAATTAGTAAATAACTGAAAAGACCCCCCCCCCTTTGTGTTATAAACATGTTATAAAGATATTATAAATTAGTAAATAACTGAAAAGACCCCCCCGTGTGTGTTATAAGCATGTAATAAATGTGTTATAAACATGTTATAAATTAGTAAATAACTGAAAAGACCCCCTTTGTGTTATACTCATGTAATAATTGTGTTATAAATTAGTAAATCACTGAAGAGACCCCCCCTTTGTGTTATAAACATGTTATAAAGATATTATAAATTAGTAAATAACTGAAAAGACCCCCCCTTTGTGTTATAAACATGTAATAAATGTGTTATAAATTAGTAAATAACTGAAAAGATAAACCCCCTTTGTGTTATAAACATGTAATAAATGTGTTATAAACATGTTATAAATTAGTAAATAACTGAAAAGACCCCCCCTTTGTGTTATAAACATGTTATAAACATATTATAAATTAGTAAATAACTGAAAAGACCCCCCTCCTTTGTGATATACTCATGTAATAAATATGTTATAAATTAGTAAATAACTGAAGATCCCCCATTTGTGTTATACTCATGTAATAAATGTGTTATAAATTGGTAAATAACTGAAGAGACCCCCTTTGTGTTATAAACATGTAATAAATGTGTTATAAATTAGTAAATAACTGAAAAGACCCCCCCCCCCCTTTGTGTTATAAACATGTTATAAAGATATTATAAATTAGTAAATAACTGAAAAGACCCCCCGTTTGTGTTATAAGCATGTAATAAATGTGTTATACTCATGTAATAAATGTGTTATAAATTAGTAAATCACTGAAGAGACCCCCCTTTGTGTTATAAACATGTTATAAAGATATTATAAATTAGTAAATAACTGAAAAGACCCCCCCTTTGTGTTATAAACATGTAATAAATGTGTTATAAATTAGTAAATAACTGAAAAGATAAACCCCCTTTGTGTTATAAACATGTAATAAATGTGTTATAAACATGTTATAAATTAGTAAATAACTGAAAAGACCCCCCCTTTGTGTTATAAACATGTTATAAACATATTATAAATTAGTAAATAACTGAAAAGACCCCCCTCCTTTGTGATATACTCATGTAATAAATATGTTATAAATTAGTAAATAACTTAAAAGACCCCCCCTTTGTGTTATACTCATGAAATAAATGTGTTATAAATTAGTAAATAACTGAAAAGACCCCCCTTTGTGTTATAAACACGTAATAAATGTGTTATAAATTAGTAAATAACTCAAAAGACCCCTCTTTGTGTTATAAACATGTTATAAACATATTATAAATTAGTAAATAACTGAACCCCCCCCTTTGTGTTATAAACATGTTATAAACATATTATAAATTAGTAAATAACTGAAAAGACCCCCCTTTGTGTTATAAACATGTTATAAACATATTATGAATTAGTAAATAACTGAAATGACCCCCCCCCTTGTGTTATAAACATGTTATAAACATATTATAAATTAGTAAATAACTGAAAAGACCCCCCTTGTGTGTTATACTCATGTAATAAATGTGTTATAAATTAGTAAATAACTGAAAAGACCCCCCTTTGTGTTATAAACATGTAATAAATGTGTTATAAATTAGTAAATAACTGAAGAGACCCCCTTTGTGTTATAAACATGTAATAAATGTGTTATAAATTAGTAAATAACTGAAAAGACCCCCCCCCTTTGTGTTATAAACATGTTATAAAGATATTATAAATTAGTAAATAACTGAAAAGACCCCCCGTTTGTGTTATAAGCATGTAATAAATGTGTTATAAACATGTTATAAATTAGTAAATAACTGAAAAGACCCCCTTTGTGTTATACTCATGTAATACATGTGTTATAAATTAGTAAATCACTGAAGAGACCCCCCCTTTGTGTTATAAACATGTTATAAAGATATTATAAATTAGTAAATAACTGAAAAGACCCCCCCTTTGTGTTATAAACATGTAATAACTGTGTTATAAATTAGTAAATAACTGAAAAGATAAACCCCCCTTTGTGTTATAAACATGTAATAAATGTGTTATAAACATGTTATAAATTAGTAAATAACTGAAAAGACCCCTTTTTGTGTTATAAACATGTTATAAACATATTATAAATTAGTAAATAACTGAAAAGACCCCCCTCCTTTGTGATATACTCATGTAATAAATATGTTATAAATTAGTAAATAACTGAAAAGACCCTCCCCCTTTGTGTTATACTCATGAAATAAATGTGTTATAAATTAGTAAATAACTGAAAAGACCCCCCTTTGTGTTATAAACACGTAATAAATGTGTTATAAATTAGTAAATAACTGAAAAGACCCCCCCTTTGTGTTATAAACATGTTATAAACATATTATAAATTAGTAAATAACTGAACCCCCCCCTTTGTGTTATAAACATGTTATAAACATATTATAAATTAGTAAATAACTGAAAAGACCCCCTTTTGTGTTATAAACATGTTATGAATTAGTAAATAACTGAAATGACCCCCCCCCCTTTGTGTTATAAACATGTAATAAATGTGTTATAAACATATTATAAATTAGTAAATAACTGAAAAGACCCCCCTTGTGTGTTATACTCATGTAATAAATGTGTTATAAATTAGTAAATAACTGAAAAGACCCCCCTTTGTGTTATAAACATGTAATAAATGTGTTATAAATTAGTAAATAACTGAAGATCCCCCATTTGTGTTATACTCATGTAATAAATGTGTTATAAATTAGTAAATAACTGAAGAGACCCCCTTTGTGTTATAAACATGTAATAAATGTGTTATAAATTAGTAAATAACTGAAAAGACCCCCCCCCTTTGTGTTATAAACATGTTATAAACATATTATAAATTAGTAAATAACTGAACCCCCCCCTTTGTGTTATAAACATGTTATAAACATATTATAAATTAGTAAATAACTGAAAAGACCCCCCTTTGTGTTATAAACATGTTATAAACATATTATGAATTAGTAAATAACTGAAATGACCCCCCCCCTTGTGTTATAAACATGTTATAAACATATTATAAATTAGTAAATAACTGAAAAGACCCCCCTTGTGTGTTATACTCATGTAATAAATGTGTTATAAATTAGTAAATAACTGAAAAGACCCCCCTTTGTGTTATAAACATGTAATAAATGTGTTATAAATTAGTAAATAACTGAAGAGACCCCCTTTGTGTTATAAACATGTAATAAATGTGTTATAAATTAGTAAATAACTGAAAAGACCCCCCCCCCTTTGTGTTATAAACATGTTATAAAGATATTATAAATTAGTAAATAACTGAAAAGACCCCCCGTTTGTGTTATAAGCATGTAATAAATGTGTTATAAACATGTTATAAATTAGTAAATAACTGAAAAGACCCCCTTTGTGTTATACTCATGTAATACATGTGTTATAAATTAGTAAATCACTGAAGAGACCCCCCCTTTGTGTTATAAACATGTTATAAAGATATTATAAATTAGTAAATAACTGAAAAGACCCCCCCTTTGTGTTATAAACATGTAATAACTGTGTTATAAATTAGTAAATAACTGAAAAGATAAACCCCCCTTTGTGTTATAAACATGTAATAAATGTGTTATAAACATGTTATAAATTAGTAAATAACTGAAAAGACCCCTTTTTGTGTTATAAACATGTTATAAACATATTATAAATTAGTAAATAACTGAAAAGACCCCCCTCCTTTGTGATATACTCATGTAATAAATATGTTATAAATTAGTAAATAACTGAAAAGACCCTCCCCCTTTGTGTTATACTCATGAAATAAATGTGTTATAAATTAGTAAATAACTGAAAAGACCCCCCTTTGTGTTATAAACACGTAATAAATGTGTTATAAATTAGTAAATAACTGAAAAGACCCCCCCTTTGTGTTATAAACATGTTATAAACATATTATAAATTAGTAAATAACTGAACCCCCCCCTTTGTGTTATAAACATGTTATAAACATATTATAAATTAGTAAATAACTGAAAAGACCCCCTTTTGTGTTATAAACATGTTATGAATTAGTAAATAACTGAAATGACCCCCCCCCCTTTGTGTTATAAACATGTAATAAATGTGTTATAAACATATTATAAATTAGTAAATAACTGAAAAGACCCCCCTTGTGTGTTATACTCATGTAATAAATGTGTTATAAATTAGTAAATAACTGAAAAGACCCCCCTTTGTGTTATAAACATGTAATAAATGTGTTATAAATTAGTAAATAACTGAAGATCCCCCATTTGTGTTATACTCATGTAATAAATGTGTTATAAATTAGTAAATAACTGAAGAGACCCCCTTTGTGTTATAAACATGTAATAAATGTGTTATAAATTAGTAAATAACTGAAAAGACCCCCCCCTTTGTGTTATAAACATGTTATAAAGATATTATAAATTAGTAAATAACTGAAAAGACCCCCCCGTTGGTGTTATAAGCATGTAATAAATGTGTTATAAACATGTTATAATTTAGTAAATAACTGAAAAGACCCCCTTTGTGTTATACTCATGTAATAAATGTGTTATAAATTAGTAAATCACTGAAGAGACCCCCCCCTTTGTGTTATAAACATGTTATAAAGATATTATAAATTAGTAAATAACTGAAAAGACCCCCCCTTTGTGTTATAAACATGTAATAAATGTGTTATAAATTAGTAAATAACTGAAAAGATAAACCCCCCTTTGTGTTATAAACATGTAATAAATGTGTTATAAACATGTTATAAATTAGTAAATAACTGAAAAGACCCCCATTTTGTGTTATAAACATGTTATAAACATATTATAAATTAGTAAATAACTGAAAAGACCCCCCTCCTTTGTGATATACTCATGTAATAAATATGTTATAAATTAGTAAATAACTGAAAAGACCCCCCCCTTTGTGTTATACTCATGAAATAAATGTGTTATAAATTAGTAAATAACTGAAAAGACCCCCCTTTGTGTTATAAACACGTAATAAATGTGTTATAAACATGTTATAAAGTAGTAAATAACTGAAAAGACCCCCCTTTGTATTATACTCATGTAATAAATGTGTTATAAATTAGTAAATAACTGAAAAGACCCCCCTTTTTTATACTCATGTAATAAATGTGTTATAAATTAGAAAATAACTGAAAAGGCCCCCCTTTGTGTTATAAACATGTAATAAATGTGTTATAAACATGTTATAAATTAGTAAATAACTGAAAAGACCCCCCTTTGTGTTATAAACATGTTATGAACATATTATAAATTAGTAAATAACTGAAAAGACCCCCCCCCCATTTGTGTTATACTCATGTAATAAATGTATTATAAATTAGTAAATAACTGAAAAGACCCCCCTTTGTGTTATAAACAAGTTATAA
Source organism: Cololabis saira (assembly GCF_033807715.1). NCBI lineage: Eukaryota > Metazoa > Chordata > Actinopteri > Beloniformes > Belonidae > Cololabis > Cololabis saira. The sequence continues at coordinate 8,382,949 of NC_084600.1, read as the reverse complement.
ATTAGTAAATAACTGAAAAGACCCCCTTTGTGTTATAAACATGTTATAAACATATTATAAATTAGTAAATAACTGAAAAGACCCCCCCCCTTTCTGTTATACTCATGTAATGTATTATAAATGAGTAAATAACTGAAAAGACCCCCCCTTGTGTTATAAACATGTAATAAATGTGTTATAAATTAGTAAATAACTGAAAAGACCCCCCATTTGTGTTATACTCATGTAATAAATGTGTTATAAATTAGTAAATAACTGAAAAGACCTCCCTTTGTATTATACTCATGTAACAAATGTATTATAAATTAGTAAATAACTGAAAAGACTCCCCCTTTGGGTTATACGCATGTAATAAATGTATTATAAATTAGTAAATAACTGAAAAGACCCCCCCCCCTTGTGTTATAAACATGTAATAAATGTGTTATAAATTAGTAAATAACTGAAAAGACCCCCCCTTTGTGTTATAAACATGTAATAAATGTGTTATAAACATGTTATAAATTAGTAAATAACTGAAAAGACCCCCCATTTGTGTTATACTCATGTAATAAATGTGTTATAAATTAGTAAATAACTGAAAAGACCTCCCTTTGTATTATACTCATGTAACAAATGTGTTATAAATTAGTAAATAACTGAAAAGACCCCCCCTTTGTGTTATACTCATATAATAAATGTGTTATAAATTAGTAAATAACTGAAAAGAGCCCCCATTTGTGTTATACTCATGTAATAAATGTGTTATAAATTAGTAAATAACTGAAAAGACCCCCCTTTGTGTTATAAACATGTAATAAATGTGTTATAAACATGTTATAAATTAGTAAATAACTGAAAAGACCCCCTTTGTGTTTTAAACATGTTATAAACATATTATAAATTAGTAAATAACTGAAAAGACCCCCTTTGTGTTATAAAAATGTAATAAATGTGTTATAAACATGTTATAAATTAGTAAATAACTGAAAAGACCCCCCATTTGTGTTATACTCATGTAATAAATGTGTTATAAATTAGTAAATAACTGAAAAGACCCCCCTTTGTGTTATAAACATGTAATAAATGTGTTATAAACATGTTATAAATTAGTAAATAACTGAAAAGACCCCCCTTTGTGTTATACTCATGTAATAAATGTGTTATAAATTAGTAAATAACTGAAAAGACCCCCTTTGTGTTATAAAAATGTAATAAATGTGTTATAAACATGTTATAAATTAGTAAATAACTGAAAAGACCCCCCATTTGTGTTATACTCATGTAATAAATGTGTTATAAATTAGTAAATAACTGAAAAGACCCCCCTTTGTGTTATAAACATGTAATAAATGTGTTATAAATTAGTAAATAACTGAAGATCCCCCATTTGTGTTATACTCATGTAATAAATGTGTTATAAATTAGTAAATAACTGAAGAGACCCCCTTTGTGTTATAAACATGTAATAAATGTGTTATAAATTAGTAAATAACTGAAAAGACCCCCCCCTTTGTGTTATAAACATGTTATAAAGATATTATAAATTAGTAAATAACTGAAAAGACCCCCCCGTTGGTGTTATAAGCATGTAATAAATGTGTTATAAACATGTTATAATTTAGTAAATAACTGAAAAGACCCCCTTTGTGTTATACTCATGTAATAAACATATTATAAATTAGTAAATAACTGAAAAGACCCCCCCCCTTTCTGTTATACTCATGTAATGTATTATAAATGAGTAAATAACTGAAAAGACCCCCCCTTGTGTTATAAACATGTAATAAATGTGTTATAAATTAGTAAATAACTGAAAAGACCCCCCATTTGTGTTATACTCATGTAATAAATGTGTTATAAATTAGTAAATAACTGAAAAGACCTCCCTTTGTATTATACTCATGTAACAAATGTATTATAAATTAGTAAATAACTGAAAAGACTCCCCCTTTGGGTTATACGCATGTAATAAATGTATTATAAATTAGTAAATAACTGAAAAGACCCCCCCCCTTGTGTTATAAACATGTAATAAATGTGTTATAAATTAGTAAATAACTGAAAAGACCCCCCCTTTGTGTTATAAACATGTAATAAATGTGTTATAAACATGTTATAAATTAGTAAATAACTGAAAAGACCCCCCATTTGTGTTATACTCATGTAATAAATGTGTTATAAATTAGTAAATAACTGAAAAGACCTCCCTTTGTATTATACTCATGTAACAAATGTGTTATAAATTAGTAAATAACTGAAAAGACCCCCCCTTTGTGTTATACTCATATAATAAATGTGTTATAAATTAGTAAATAACTGAAAAGAGCCCCCATTTGTGTTATACTCATGTAATAAATGTGTTATAAATTAGTAAATAACTGAAAAGACCCCCCTTTGTGTTATAAACATGTAATAAATGTGTTATAAACATGTTATAAATTAGTAAATAACTGAAAAGACCCCCTTTGTGTTTTAAACATGTTATAAACATATTATAAATTAGTAAATAACTGAAAAGACCCCCTTTGTGTTATAAAAATGTAATAAATGTGTTATAAACATGTTATAAATTAGTAAATAACTGAAAAGACCCCCCATTTGTGTTATACTCATGTAATAAATGTGTTATAAATTAGTAAATAACTGAAAAGACCCCCCTTTGTGTTATAAACATGTAATAAATGTGTTATAAACATGTTATAAATTAGTAAATAACTGAAAAGACCCCCCTTTGTGTTATACTCATGTAATAAATGTGTTATAAATTAGTAAATAACTGAAAAGACCCCCTTTGTGTTATAAAAATGTAATAAATGTGTTATAAACATGTTATAAATTAGTAAATAACTGAAAAGACCCCCCATTTGTGTTATACTCATGTAATAAATGTGTTATAAATTAGTAAATAACTGAAAAGACCCCCCTTTGTGTTATAAACATGTAATAAATGTGTTATAAATTAGTAAATAACTGAAGATCCCCCATTTGTGTTATACTCATGTAATAAATGTGTTATAAATTAGTAAATAACTGAAGAGACCCCCTTTGTGTTATAAACATGTAATAAATGTGTTATAAATTAGTAAATAACTGAAAAGACCCCCCCCTTTGTGTTATAAACATGTTATAAAGATATTATAAATTAGTAAATAACTGAAAAGACCCCCCCGTTGGTGTTATAAGCATGTAATAAATGTGTTATAAACATGTTATAATTTAGTAAATAACTGAAAAGACCCCCTTTGTGTTATACTCATGTAATAAATGTGTTATAAATTAGTAAATCACTGAAGAGACCCCCCCTTTGTGTTATAAACATGTTATAAAGATATTATAAATTAGTAAATAACTGAAAAGACCCCCCCTTTGTGTTATAAACATGTAATAAATGTGTTATAAATTAGTAAATAACTGAAAAGATAAACCCCCCTTTGTGTTATAAACATGTAATAAATGTGTTATAAACATGTTGTAAATTAGTAAATAACTGAAAAGACCCCCATTTTGTGTTATAAACATGTTATAAACATATTATAAATTAGTAAATAACTGAAAAGACCCCCCTCCTTTGTGATATACTCATGTAATAAATATGTTATAAATTAGTAAATAACTGAAAAGACCCCCCCCTTTGTGTTATACTCATGAAATAAATGTGTTATAAATTAGTAAATAACTGAAAAGACCCCCTTTGTGTTATAAACACGTAATAAATGTGTTATAAACATGTTATAAAGTAGTAAATAACTGAAAAGACCCCCCTTTGTATTATACTCATGTAATAAATGTGTTATAAATTAGTAAATAACTGAAAACACCCCCCTTTTTTTATACTCATGTAATAAATGTGTTATAAATTAGAAAATAACTGAAAAGGCCCCCCTTTGTGTTATAAACATGTAATAAATGTGTTATAAACATGTTATAAATTAGTAAATAACTGAAAAGACCCCCCTTTGTGTTATAAACATGTTATAAACATATTATAAATTAGTAAATAACTGAAAAGACCCCCCCCCCCATTTGTGTTATACTCATGTAATAAATGTATTATAAATTAGTAAATAACTGAAAAGACCCCCCTTTGTGTTATAAATAAGTTATAAATTAGTAAATAACTGAAAAGACCCCCTTTGTGTTATAAACATGTTATAAACATATTATAAATTAGTAAATAACTGAAAAGACCCCCCCCCCTTTGTGTTATACTCATGTAATGTATTATAAATGAGTAAATAACTGAAAAGACCCCCCCTTGTGTTATAAACATGTAATAAATGTGTTATAAATTAGTAAATAACTGAAAAGACCCCCCATTTGTGTTATACTCATGTAATAAATGTGTTATAAATTAGTAAATAACTGAAAAGACCTCCCTTTGTATTATACTCATGTAACAAATGTATTATAAATTAGTAAATAACTGAAAAGACTCCCCCTTTGGGTTATACGCATGTAATAAATGTATTATAAATTAGTAAATAACTGAAAAGACCCCCCCCCTTGTGTTATAAACATGTAATAAATGTGTTATAAATTAGTAAATAACTGAAAAGACCCCCCCTTTGTGTTATAAACATGTAATAAATGTGTTATAAACATGTTATAAATTAGTAAATAACTGAAAAGACCCCCCATTTGTGTTATACTCATGTAATAAATGTGTTATAAATTAGTAAATAACTGAAAAGACCTCCCTTTGTATTATACTCATGTAACAAATGTGTTATAAATTAGTAAATAACTGAAAAGACCCCCCCTTTGTGTTATACTCATATAATAAATGTGTTATAAATTAGTAAATAACTATAAAGAGCCCCCATTTGTGTTATACTCATGTAATAAATGTGTTATAAATTAGTAAATAACTGAAAAGACCCCCCTTTGTGTTATAAACATGTAATAAATTTGTTATAAACATGTTATAAATTAGTAAATAACTGAAAAGACCCCCTTTGTGTTTTAAACATGTTATAAACATATTATAAATTAGTAAATAACTGAAAAGACCCCCCTTTGTGTTATACTCATGTAATAAATGTGTTATAAATTAGTAAATAACTGAAAAGACCCCCTTTGTGTTATAAAAATGTAATAAATGTGTTATAAACATGTTATAAATTAGTAAATAACTGAAAAGACCCCCCATTTGTGTTATACTCATGTAATAAATGTGTTATAAATTAGTAAATAACTGAAAAGACCCCCCCTTTTTATTATACTCATGTAATAAATGTGTTATAAATTAGTAAATAACTGAAAAGACCCCCTTTTTGTGTTATACTCATGTAATAAATGTGTTATAAATTAGTAAATAACTGAAAAGGCCCCCCTTTGTGTTATAAACATGTAATAAATGTGTTATAAACATGTTATAAATTAGTAAATAACTGAAAAGACCCCCCTTTGTGTTATAAACATGTTATAAACATATTATAAATTAGTAAATAACTGAAAAGACACCCCCTTTGTGTTATAAACATGTAATAAATGTGTTATAAACAGGGCTGCACATAAGTGGGCCGCCAGAGCGCATGCGCCATCAAAATCCATAGTGCGCTGTTAATCTTGTGCTGCGAAGCGCTTTTGCGTACCAACAGCTGGGGCTCATATTATTGGTTGTGGCCAGACCAGAATACTAATATTAAAAATCTATTGCGAGAGCTTTTCCCCAGAACTGCCACTCAAAGTTGGTACTGGCCAATCACAGCGCGTCCTTACTCCCCCTCCATGCTCGTTGCAGCGGTGGGTTGGGCAGGAAGAGAGGTAAGGACCAGCTTTACTGAACAAACCCCGACACGTTTCGTCAAAATGTCCAAGAAGCAAGCGCCATTAAGTAATTATTTTGGCGTTCCACCACCACCAACTACAAAGAGATGCCAAACTGAACCACTACCCGAATCGAACAGAAAACATGTGTTCACCGAGAAGTGGCTGCATGATGTTACGCGGCGACGCGTACCGTACGTCGCGTTCCCGTGTATCCTACCCCGTAAGCTTTGCCTTGGTGCAACGCGGAACCATAAATCAGCCAGTGTCCGTCACTGCGTGCAGCAGTTACCTGCACCAGCAAGACGCTGCTCTCTGATTATGGCTCAAAGTTTATGAAAACCCCAAATAAAAAATAAATTAGAGAATATTTTATGAAATCAATAAACAATTCCATCATCAAAATTATAACAAATAAAGGTTCAACATATCTTGCTTTGCATGTAATAAGACTAGGTAATATATTAGTTTCACCTTTTAAGTTGAATTATTGAAATAGATTAACTTTTACACCATATTCTAGTTGAATTATTGAAATAAATTAACTTTTACACCATATTCTAATTGAATTATTGAAATAAATTAACTTTTACACCATATTCTAGTTGAATTATTGAAATAAGTTAACTTTTACACCAAATTCTAGTTGAATTATTGAAATAAGTTAACTTTTACACCATATTCTAGTTGAATTATTGAAATAAGTTAACTTTTACACCATATTCTTCACCTCTAGCAATATTCTACACCTTGGCTGATGTGGACATACATAGCATAGGAGGCTATTTCAGCTGCTATATGGTTGGCTGTCTGTACAGTCATGCAAGTTCAATGCTATAAAAGAACACGTTTTTTCATATAAAATAAACAATTTTATGCAGTTTAGAAGTTTTGGGGCTTTTTTTTGGCTCCTGCGCTGCTGAAATCGGGGCGTCCTTTATTTCTGTTTCTGAAAGTTGGCAACCCTAGGTGCAAAATATGCTTTTATACTGACTCTACAGACTGACACGCACCATAATTTGTTAATTCATCTTTATAAGTGAATAAATATTGTTTGCCTATAACTTATTCCTGCATCCCTCTTTTATCGATCCGGCAAGACGGATCACCGCGTTTTTGGAGCCCCAAGTCACATATCCAGGGGCTCCTCTGAGCACCAGACCAAAATAATTATGTGCAGCCCTGGTTATAAACATGGCCCCCGTCTACTGGACGGCCGGTGGGGGGACGCGGGTGTCTTATCAGGGCCGGCTTTGCTGGTCCTGCTTCCTGGCTTCGGCCTCCGCTCCCCCTCTTGCCCCCCCTACACGATTCATACGCACATAGGCGAAAGGCGGGGGGTCCGGGTCGTGGGGGGCACTGTCCCGCGGGGCCTGGCACTCCCCGCCTCACGGTTTTAACAGCAAAATAGACACTGCACATTCAACACTTAATAAATACATTTGACAAGGACACGTAGTTCGGGAGGGGGGGGGTCTGTGTCAATCGATACTTGGCCCTCCCTCCTCCCTGTTTTTATGGCATTAATCACATGCACTCAACACAAGGGGCGGGAGGGGGTCCCACATCACCCGCGTTCCCTCACCGGCCTGGGCCTGGGACGGGTGGGTCGGGTTACCCGGGCCTGGCGGGGCCCGCCGTGCAGCCTGGGGTGCCTTCTGGCGGTGCTGGATCCCCCCGGGGAGGGGGAAACGGTGCGTGATTGTATGTCTGTGTCGGTGGGAATGCGGTATGGAAGGGTCCTGCCATGGAGGATTTGAGCCTCCATTGGCAGGACATCAAAAACTTAATAATTTATCAATATTATTTTATACAAAGATGGTTATTATTATTATTATTAGTAGTATTATTATTAGTATTATTATTATTATTATGTATAGTATATTATATTATTATTAGTATAGGTATCGAATAGGTGAATGGATGAATGAATGGGATGCCTGGGTCTGGGGCCCTCCGTTGTCGGGCCTGCGCGGGTGTCGCCTTGTTGGGGGGTTCCCTCTCTCCGGGCCCGTCTCCGGTCCCCCCCGCTGCCTCTACGGCGGGGCGCCCCTCTGGTCTTGGAGGGCCACTTTCGTGGGGGACGGGTGCGCCTGCCCGCGTCGGCGGCCGGGGCGGCTCTGTCTCTCCGGGCAGGCTGGCCCCCTGCCGGGTGGGGGTCGTTGGCCTGAAGGGTGAGGGCCTCCTGGCCGCGTGTCCGGCCCGGACCGGGTGGCCGGGGATTGCCTGGGTCGCGGTCCGCCGCCGCGGGATCCCTGGCTGCTTCTTTCCGCGCCGTGGGGGCCCCGCCCGCGGGCCCCCTCGGCCGCCGCCGGGTGGGGGGGGGGGCCTCGCAGGCGGTGGGTTGCCTCCCTCCTACTTCTCCCCTCTGTGGGGTTGCCGGTGGCCTGGGTTCCGGGCTCTTCCTTGTCGGCCTCTGGTCTCGCGGGTGGCGGGGTTGCTCCCCCCCCTCCCCCACTATAGATACACTTCAGGTGGAGCTTTGTTTGGTTTATTACACACACACACACACACACACACACACACACACACACACACACACACACACACACACACACACACACATACACACACACACATATAGTCATTTAGTCACATGCATACACACACACACACACACACACACACACATGCATGATCATATACATACACACACACACACATAGACATACACACTGGCTTGTTCACCTGCATGCTGGCTCTCTAGTTTTTGGGTTTAGGTAGCGGTAGCGATAGCTTAGCTCAGACTGCGATCAGATCTCAAGATTTAGGTCGATTGCTGTTCGTGTTTTGGATGGCTCCGTGCCGGTTTCGTGCTTTGTTTGTGGTTTTTTTGTTGCAGATTTCCAGTGCTTGACGTGTGTCTCCGTGTGTTCCTGCTTCCTGGATTGGCAGTGGATGTCGTCACCCCCCCCCCCCCATCACCCCCCCCCCAAAAAAAACAAAACAAAAAAAAAAAAAAAACACTGGGTTTGTATGTGTATATTTATGTATGTGTACGCATATGTGTGCGTATATATATGTATATATTACATATAGTAATAATGCACATATATACACTTTTGGTTTCTACCGTCATGGTATCAATCAATAATATGTGTGCAGACAAGGTAAAAAAAAATAAATAAATAAATAAACATGTTATAAATTAGTAAATAACTGAAAAGATCCCCCCCCCTTTGTGTTATAAACATGTAATAAATGTGTTATAAATTAGTAAATAACTGAAAAGATAAACCCCCCCTTTGTGTTATAAACATGTAATAAATGTGTTATAAACATGCTATAAATTAGTAAATAACTGAAAAGACCCTCCCTGTGTTATAAACATGTTATAAACATGACTGAAAAGACAATAACTGAAAAGACCCCCCCCCTTTGTGTTATACTCATGTAATAAATGTGTTATAAATTAGTAAATAACTGAAAAGATAAACCCCCCCTTTGTGTTATAAACATGTAATAAATGTGTTATAAACATGTTATAAATTAGTAAATAACTGAAAAGACCCCCCCCCTGTGTTATAAACATGTTATAAACATATTATAAATTAGTAAATAACTGAAAAGACCCCCCCCCCTTTGTGTTATACTCATGTAATAAATGTATTATAAATTAGTAAATAACTGAAAACATAAACCCCCCCTTTGTGTTATACTCATGTAATAAATGTGTTATAAATTAGTAAATAACTGAAAAGATAAACCCCCCCTTTGTGTTATAAACATGTAATAAATGTGTTATAAACATGTTATAAATTAGTAAATAACTGAAAAGACCCCCCCTTTGTGTTATAAACATGTAATAAATGTCTTATAAATTAGTAAATAACTGAAAAGACCCCCCTTTGTGTTATAAACATCCATCCATCCATCCATGGTCCGCCGCTTTATCCGTTCCCGGGTCGCGGGGGCAGCAGCTTCAGCAGGGATGCCCAGACTTCCTTCACCCCAGACACTTCCTCCAGCTCCTCCGAGGGGAGTCCGAGGCATTCCCAGGCCAGCCGAGAGACATAGTCTCTCCAGCGTGTCCTGGGTCTGCCCCGGGGTCTCCTCCCGGTGGGACATGCCTGGAACACCTCCTTAGGGAGGCGTCCAGGAGGCATCCGATACAGATGCCCAAGCCACCTCAGCTGACTCCTCTCAATGTGAAGGAGCAGCGGCTCGACTCCGAGCTCCTCCCGGGTGACCGAACTCCTCACCCTATCTCTAAGGGAGCGTCCAGCCACCCTGCGGAGGAAACTCATCTCGGCCGCTTGTAACCGCGATCTTGTCCTATATAAATTAGTAAATAACTGAAAAGACCCCCCCTTTGTGTTATACTCATGTAATAAATGTGTTATAAATTAGTAAATAACTGAAAAGACCCCCCTTTGTGTTGTAAACATGTAATAAATGTGTTATAAACATGTTATAAATTAGTAAATAACTGAAAAGACCCCCCCTTTGTGTTATACTCATGTAATAAATGTGTTATAAATTAGTAAATCACTGAAAAGACCCCCCCTTTGTGTTATAAACATGTAATGTGTTATAAATTAGTAAATAACTGAAAAGATAAACCCCCCTTTGTGTTATAAACATGTAATAAATGTGTTATAAACATGTTATAAATTAGTAAATAACTGAAAAGACCCCCCTTTGTGTTATACTCATGTAATAAATGTGTTATAAATTAGTAAATCACTGAAAAGACCCCCCCTTTGTGTTATAAACATGTTATAAAGATATTATAAATTAGTAAATAACTGAAAAGACCCCCCTTTGTGTTATGAACATGTAATGTGTTATAAATTAGTAAATAACTGAAAAGATAAACCCCCCTTTGTGTTATAAACATGTAATAAATGTGTTATAAACATGTTATAAATTAGTAAATAACTGAAAAGACCCCCCCTTTGTGTTATAAACATGTTATAAACATATTATAAATTGGTAAATAACTGAAAAGACCCCCCCTTTGTGTTATAAACATGTAATAAATATGTTATAAATTAGTAAATAACTGAAAAGATAAACCCCCCCTTTGTGTTATAAACATGTAATAAATGTGTTATAAACATGTTATAAATTAGTAAATAATTGAAAAGACCGCCCTTTGTGTTATAAACATGTTATAAACATATTATAAATTAGTAAATAACTGAAAAGCCCCCCCTTTGTGTTATAAACATGTAATAAATGTGTTATAAATTAGTAAATAACTGAAAAGACCCCCCTTTTGTGTTATAAACATGTTATAAACATATTATAAATTAGTAAATAACTGAAAAGACCCCCCCTTTGTGTTATAAACATGTTATAAACATATTATAAATTAGTAAATAACTGAAAAGACCCCCCTTTGTGTTATAAACATGTAATAAATGTTGGTGGTGGTCGGAGGGGCCGTTTGGCGCGATATGGCAGCCACGCTTCTGTCAGTCTTCCCCAGGGCAACTGTGGCTACAATGTAGTTTACCACCACCGGAGAGAATGTGTATGAATGAATAATGATTTCTGTAAAGCGCTCTGGGTGCCTTGAAGGGGGCTATATAAATCCAAGTCATCATTATTATTATAAATGTGTTATAAACGTGTTATAAATTAGTAAATAACTGAAAACACCCCCCTTTGTGTTATACTCATGTAATAAATGTGTTATAAATTAGTAAATAACTGAAAAGACCCCCCCTTTGTGTTATACTCATGTAATAAATGTGTTATAAATTAGTAAATAACTGAAAAGATAAACCCCCCTTTGAGTTGTAAACATGTAATAAATGTGTTATAAACATATTATAAATTGGTAAATAACTGAAAAGACCCCCCCTTTGTGTTATACTCATGTAATAAATGTGTTATGAATTAGTAAATAACTGAAAAGACCCCCCCTTTGTGTTATAAACATGTAATAAATGTGTTATAAATTAGTAAATAACTGAAAAGATAAACCCCCCTTTGTGTTATAAACATGTTATAAATTAGTAAATAATTGAAAAGACCGCCCTTTGTGTTATAAACATGTTATAAACATATTATAAATTAGTAAATAACTGAAAAGCCCCCCTTTGTGTTATAAACATGTAATAAACGTGTTATAAATTAGTAAATAACTGAAAAGACCCCCCTTTTGTGTTATAAACATGTTATAAACATATTATAAATTAGTAAATAACTGAAAAGACCCCCCCTTTGTGTTATAAACATGTTATAAACATATTATAAATTAGTAAATAACTGAAAAGACCCCCCTTTGTGTTATAAACATGTAATAAATGTGTTATAAACGTGTTATAAATTAGTAAATAACTGAAAACACCCCCCTTTGTGTTATACTCATGTAATAAATGTGTTATAAATTAGTAAATAACTGAAAAGACCCCCCCTTTGTGTTATACTCATGTAATAAATGTGTTATAAATTAGTAAATAACTGAAAAGATAAACCCCCCTTTGAGTTATAAACATGTTATAAACATACCGTAGATGACCATTTAGTAGCCCGGGCGTTTAATATGCTAAATCCACTTGGACCCCAGGCGTTTATAAGAACCAGGCGGGTATTTGCACCAGGCTACAATTTATTTTTGCAATGAGCAGCACCAGACCATTACTTACAAAAAACATATGAGATCACCATAGTACCACTGGAACTAAAATTGTACACACTGTACACAACACAACACCTCACGACGAGCTCCCGATCACAAATCGTGAGGTTGCAAGAAAATCAAGCGTGTTTGAAATCCTGGTCGCTCCTCGTGAAGGAATCACAGTTGAAGCAGCTGCGACCCGATTTGACTCATCCTTTCACAGAGAGCATGTACAATCTCTGATGTTACGTCAAAAACTATTATTTGTAGTTTAAGTTTTGCAAATTCACATTACAAATCATGTTTTAATAAAGAGCGCATTTCCACGCACCGTGCGTGTCGCCGCGTACCCTACGCCGTAGGCTCTGCGTTGGTGTAACGCGGAACCATAAATCAGCCTTTAGTGTGTGCGCTGTCTGCTGAACTCTTTTTTCTCTTCTCATTTTGCTGGGACGTCGGGTTCCTCCGCCGAGACACAACTTGAAATGATTCGCAGTGCACACACCCAATCAGAAACGGTACAGATATTTTGGGATTTTAATATATAAAATTTTTTAATTATAAATAATAAAGAAGGCGGAGCAGGGCGGTGACAACCTTTGTGAGCGAGGAGCGGAAATTCTCGGCTCTTCACTCCGCTCACATGCTCTGATATACAAAGACAGTTTGTCTGTGTAACGGCGACACACGGAGCTGATCAGAGCAGTATGAACGATACTGTACACAATACAATGCAAATACAGTGTTATTACCAGGTTATTACCGGTAGTCGCCCGGGCGTTTAATTGAACCGGCGTTTATTATGCCAAATGGGCTCGGACCCCCGGCGGCTATTAGAGCACAGGCGCGTATTTGCGCGCGGGCGACTATTTGGTCATCTACGGTATTATAAATTAGTAAATAACTGAAAAGCCCCCCCTTTGTGTTATAAACATGTAATAAATGTGTTATAAATTAGTAAATAACTGAAAAGACCCCCCTTTTGTGTTATAAACATGTTATAAACATATTATAAATTAGTAAATAGTAAATAACTATAGACTCTTATCGTGAATGGAAAGATATTCTAATAGTATATAAAAAAAGCCATTCGCAAAACCAGAACAGCTTATTATTCAACGTTGATAGAGGATAACAAAAGTAACCCACGTTTTCTGTTCAGCACTGTAGCCAGGCTGACAAAGAGTCACAACTCTGTTGAGCCGTGCATTCCTGCAGCTCTCAGTAGTGAGGACTTTATGAGCTTCTTCAACAGTAAAATCGCGAGAATTAGAGAAGAAATCAACCAGCCGGTTGTGGGCGTTTCTTCAGCTTTAGCGACTTCCCTACGCTCTGACTTGCCTCTAGACTGTTTTGATCCTATAGACCTCCCTGAGCTGACCTCACTCGTCAATAGAGCTAAGTCAACCACATGTATGTTAGACCCCATCCCGACTCGACTATTCAAGCATATTTTTTCTCTTATTGGTACGACAATACTGGACCAAATTAACCTATCCCTAAGTTTAGGATATGTACCACAGGTTTTCAAAGTCGCAGTAATTAAACCTTTACTTAAAAAACCTTCTCTTGACCCAGACACCTTAGCTAATTATAGACCAATTTCCAACCTTCCATTTGTGTCTAAAATTCTGGAAAAGGCAGTTTCAAGCCAGTTATGTGACTATTTGTATAGAAATGATCTGTTTGAAGTCTTTCAGTCAGGGTTCAGAATGCATCATAGCACAGAGACAGCACTGGTTCGAGTCACGAATGACCTCCTTATGGCCTCAGATAAGGGATTAGTGTCCATACTGGTTCTACTGGACCTCAGTGCTGCTTTTGACATTATAGATCATGGCATTTTACTGCACAGGTTAGAGCATGTTGTTGGGATTAAAGGGACAGCTCTATGTTGGTTTAAATCATACCTATCTGACAGGTTCCAGTTTGTTCATGTACATGAGGTTTCTTCAGAACAGTCAAGGGTCTGTTATGGTGTTCCGCAGGGTTCAGTGCTAGGGCCAATCTTGTTCAGTTTATACATGCAGCCGTTGGGAAGTATAATCCAGAATCACGGCATACACTTTCATTGTTATGCTGATGATACGCAGCTCTACTTGTCTATGAAGCCGGATGAAACAGAACCGTTAGTGAAACTTCAGGCATGTCTTAGGGACATCAAGGACTGGATGTCCAGAAATTTCCTGCTTCTAAATTCAGATAAAACAGAGGTTATCATTCTTGGTCCAGAGCATCTTAGGAAGGGATTAGATGGTGTTGCGATGGCTTCCAGTGCAACTGTGAGAAACCTTGGTGTTATTTTCGATCAGGATTTGTCGTTTAAACCATATGTCAATCAGGTTTGTAAAATAGCCTTTTTCCATCTCCGTAATATTGCAAAGATTAGGAAAATCCTCTCGCAGAGTGATGCAGAAAAACTAGTTCATGCGTTTGTATCTTCTAGACTATTAATACCCCACCCACCCCTGCTAGTTTTATCAAACCCATTATATCAACTAGACATAATACTGCAACACGAGCTACTAGAGGAACAATTGTAAACAATCTGATTACAGTTAACATTGACAGAAACTTATTTTCATTTTCAAGACAGACGGAAATTAAAATGGCTCTGTTCAACATAAGGGCACTGGCAAACAAATCTTTTTGCATAAATGAACTCATCAGTGACAATAATCTTGACTGCCTCTTTTTAACTGAGACTTGGCTGGGCGCAGATGCTCCTGCCACACTACTAGAGGCCTGTCCACCCAGCTACACCTTTTCCTTCTCATGCAGAGAAGGGAAAAAAGGTGGAGGCACAGCCTCAATATACAGAGAGGCACTGAAGGGCAGGGATGTGGATTTGGGCACTTTTAACACATTTGAATACAATGCAACTATTTTAAACTCTCAGCCTCGCTTCCTGGCAGTTACCATATACAGAGCTCCTAAGTTATCTATCCCTTCTTTTTTAACAGAATTTTCAGAACTATTGTCTGTCATTCACACGAGTTACAACTCTTGTATTTTAATTGGAGATTTTAACATACATATTGATAATCTGGCAGATACCAGAGCCAAAGATTTCTTAGAATTATTGGAATGCATGGATTTTAAACAGCATGTAAACGTACCTACTCACAAATATGGACATACATTAGATTTAGTCATATCATATGGTTTGAGCATCAACATATCATCTGTTACAGATCTGGCTCTTTCTGACCACAGCTGTGTATTTTTTAATAGTCTTTATCATGCTGTACAAAACACCACAGAACGCATTGTTAGAAAACGATACATTACCCCTCAAGTAGCCACAACTTTCTCATCACATGTTATAGCTTGCAAAAATACAGTCCTACCATCATCTTGTGAAATTTTAGTCCATGATTTTAATCTTAAAATGAAAACAGTACTTGATGCAGTCGCTCCTATTAAAATCAAGAAACTAACTACAAAAAGTGTTGTTCCATGGAAAAATAATCTTACTATGAAGTTAAAAAGAGAATGTAGAGCTGCAGAGCGCAGATGGCGAAAAACAAAACTAGAAATTCATCAAAACATACTTACTGAAAAACTTAAAAACTACAACAAAGAAATTCGAAAGTCTCGCCAGGATTATTTTTCAAATTTGATTAATACCAATATCCATAACCCCAGACTGCTTTTTAATACAATAGATTATATTTTAAATCCAAAAACAAATAATAGCTGTAAGCTTCCAGCTTCTAAATGTGAAGAGTTTGCTGGCTACTTCAGGGAGAAAATAATAAACATCAGGTCTGGTATCTGCCAGCAAAACAAGCACGCTGCACTTTTACCAATATCCTGTATGGAATGTGACGTGAGGTATGAATGTTTTGACCTGGTTGATGCTGACACCCTGAGGAAAGTAGTAACAGAACTGAAATCCTCCACGTGTTCCCTTGATCCAATCCCAACCTCCCTTTTTAAAACAATTTTTAACTCACTATCTGAAGACATACTGGCCATTGTAAATCATTCCCTACAGCTAGGCGTCTTCCCCACTGATTTTAAAACTGCTTTAGTTAAACCTATTTTAAAGAAAGGGAACCTGGACATTTTATCACCCAGCAATTATAGACCAATTTCTAATCTTCCATTTTTAAGTAAAATTTTAGAGAAATTAGTTTTTATTCAGTTAAGTGCCTATTTAAATTCAAACGCTACATTAGAAATGTTTCAATCTGGTTTTAGAACAAATCACAGTACAGAGACAGCCCTGCTAAAAGTAGTAAATGACATCAGAACAAACCTTGACAAGAATAAACCCTCGGTTCTGGTGCTACTTGACCTGAGTGCTGCCTTTGATACTATTGATCATCAAATTCTTTTAGATAGATTAAGCAAGCGTGTTGGCCTAGCTGAAACTGTTTTAAAGTGGTTCACTTCATATCTTTGTGGAAGAAAATTCTTCATCTCAATAGATAATAATGTCTCCAAACACTATGAGGCTACCTATGGAGTACCACAAGGGTCGATTTTAGGACCATTACTTTTTAATTTATACATGTTACCCCTGGGCAGTGTCATCAGGAGACACGGCATCTCTTTCCACAGTTATGCTGATGACACACAGCTCTATGTGGCCGTGTCTCCTGATGACACTGGGCCGATTGACTCACTTTTTAACTGTATTTTAGATATTAAGGCCTGGATGTCGCAGAATTTTTTACAGCTAAACCAGGAAAAAACTGAAGTACTGATCGTCGGTTCAAAAGCCCAGAGAGAGAAACTGGCCTCTAAACTAAATACATATGGAGTAAACCCGAGCAAAGAGGCAAGAAACCTAGGAGTCATATTTGACTCAGATTTTAATTTCAAATCACACGTACGCTGTGTCACAAAAACAGCATTTTATCATTTAAAAAATATTTCTAAGGTGAGGCCGTTTCTCTCTCTGGGCAACACGGAGAGACTAATGCACGCCTTTATAACTAGCAGGATAGACTACTGTAATGCTCTCCTTACTGGTCTGCCCAAGAATACCATCAACAAGCTGCAACTGGTTCAAAACGCAGCAGCAAGACTTCTGACTCAGACCAGAAGGAGAGCACACATTAGGCCCATTTTAAAAACCTTACACTGGCTACCTGTTAGTTTTCGTGTTGATTTTAAAGTTCTTTTATTAGTTTATAAAGCGCTACATGGGCTTGCGCCAGAGTATATTTCAGAAATGTTTTTATTCTATGAACCAGGAAGGCCCCTCAGATCCTCTGGCTCTTCTTTTCTAGCTGTTCCACAGAGTAGAACTAAAAGATTTGGTGATGCTGCTTTTAACCACTATGCTCCAAAACTGTGGAACAGCCTGCCGGAGGATCTGAGAGGAGCTGGAAATGTGGACATTTTTAAACGTAGATTAAAAACTCATCTCTTTGGTCTGGCTTTTATGTAGCATCACATTTTATAGTTTTAGTTTTATTCCGTTTAAAATTTTTTAAAGGTATCTGTTTTATTTATTTATCTATCTCTTATAATGTTTTTACTATTTTTATTGTTGTGGACTGATTATTTTTTTTAGCCTTAATCCTTGAACCTTTATCTCTTTATAAATTTTATATATTTTATATTGTATGTCAGGGTGCATTGGTCTCCCAGTTTTTATCTTTTTGGTCTCCCAGTTTTTATTTGTTTATTATGCTTATTTTTCAATCACAATGTCAAAGCACCTTGTATTTCATGTACTTGGACGAAAGGCGCTATATAAATAAAATTTGATTGATTGATTGATTGACTAGATTACTGTAATGTGTTGTTAGCAGGATGTCCAAGTAATTTGCTGAATAGACTCCAGCTGATCCAAAATGCAGCAGCACGAGTACTGACAGGAATTAGCAGGAGAGACCACGTCTCTCCAGTGTTAGCGTCGCTCCATTGGTTACCCGTAAAACTCAGAATCCAATTTAAAATTTTATTACTTGCGTATAAAGCCCAAAACGGCTTAGCTCCGCATTATTTGCAAGACCTGATAGTGCCTTATGTTCCTGTCAGAGCTCTCCGTTCTCAGAGTGCAGGTTTACTCGTAGTTCCTAGAGTATCTAAATGTAGATTTGGAGGGCGGGCGTTCTGCTATCAGGCACCACTACTATGGAACCAACTTCCAATCTGGGTTAAGGAGGCTGACACCACCTCCACCTTTAAAACTAAACTTAAAACATTTCTGTTTAGTAAAGCCTATAGTTAGTGTTTAGTAAACCTCTAGCTGGTGTTGGTAAATCTCTAGGTAGTGTAAACTTTAGTGTGTCAGAGTCGCTCCTGTAGTTTCTTGTGCTGGCCCCCCCTTCTCCTCCCTTTTCTCTCTTTTGTCCATGTTGCAGCATCCTTTGCCGGACACCGGAACCTGCAGGTGGTCGTGGGTGGCTTGTAGCTTGCATTACGGAGCACAAGTCTTTCCCTGACCCTGCACCCCAAACTGGGACTTGCTGATTGGGCCGGAGCTTCGGGAGCTGCATGCTGGCCTGCGGTCCCCACCCCTGGTCATCCCGTTGCTGGCCCCCCCTTCTCCTCCCTTTTCTCTCTTTTGTCCTGCAGGTGGTCGTGGGTGGCTTGTAGCTTGCATTACGGAGCACAAGTCTTTCCCCGACCCTGCACCCCAACCTGGGACTTGCTGATTGGGCCGGAGCTTCGGGAGCTGCGTGCTGGCCTGCGGTCCCCACCCCTGGTCATCCCGTTGCTGCCCCCCCCTTCTCCTCCCTTTTCTCTCTTTTGTCCTGCAGGTAGTCGTGGGTGGCTTGTAGCTTGCATTACGGAGCACAAGTCTTTCCCTGACCCTGCACCCCAACCTGGGACTTGCTGATTGGGCCGGAGCTTCGGGAGCTGCGTGCTGGCCTGCGGTCCCCACCCCTGGTCATCCCGTTGCTGCTTCCACCTGCCTGCTGTGCTGTTGCCGTCCCTGACCCACCAGTCTGGCCCTCGGCAGGAGGGTCCCCCCTTATGAGCCTGGTCCTGCTCAAGGTTTCTTCCCTCCTAAAGGGGAGTTTTTCCTTGCCACTGTTTGGCTTAAGGTTTTTCTCCCACTAGGGGAGTTTTTACCTGCCATTGTTTATGTAATAACTGCTCGGGGGTCATGTTCTGGGTATGGGTCTCTGTAAAGCGTCTAGAGACAACTCTGTTGTATTAGACGCTATATAAATAAAATTGAATTGAATTGAATTGAATGTAATAAATGTGTTATAAACATGTTATAAATTAGTAAATAATGGAAAAGACCCCCTTTGTGTTATAAACATGTTATAAACATATTATAAATTAGTAAATAACTGAAAAGCCCCCCCTTTGTGTTATAAACATGTAATAAATGTGTTATAAATTAGTAAATAACTGAAAAGACCCCCCTTTTGTGTTATAAACATGTTATAAATTAGTAAATAACTGAAAAAACCCCACCTTTGTGTTATAAACATGTAATACATGTGTTATAAACATGTTATGAATTAGAAAATAACTGAAAAGACCCCCCCTTTGTGTTATAAACATGTAATAAATGTGTTATAAATTAGTAAATAACTAAAAAGACCCAGCCCCCCTTTGTGTTATAAACATGTAATAAATGTGTTATAAATTAGTAAATAACTGAAAAAGCCCCCCCCCCTTTGTGTTATAAACATGTAATAAAAGTGTTATAAACATGTTATAAATTAGTAAGTAACTGAACCGACCCCCATTGTGTTATAAACATGTAATAAATGTGTTATAAACATGTTATAAATTAGTAAATACATGAAAAGACCCCCCCCTTTGTGTTATAAACATGTTATAAACATATTATAATTAGTAAATAACTGAAAAGACCCCCCCTTTGTGTTATACACATGTAATAAATGTGTTATAAATTAGTAAATAACTGAAAAGACCCCCCTTTGTGTTATAAACATGTAATAAATGTGTTATAAATTAGTAAATAACTGAAAAGGTAAACCCCCCTTTGTGTTATAAACATGTAATAAATGTGTTATAAACATGTTATAAATTAGTAAATAACTGAAAAGACCCCCCTTTTTGTTATACTCATGTAATAAATGTGTTATAAATTAGTAAATAACTGAAAAGACCCCCCTTTGTGTTATAAACATGTAATAAATGTGTTATAAACATGTTATAAATTAGTAAATAACTGAAAAGACCCCCCTTTGTGTTATAAACATGTAATAAATGTGTTATAAACATGTTATAAATTAGTAAATCACTTAAAAGACCCCCCCTCTGTGTTATACTCATGTAATAAATGTGTTATGAATTAGTAAATAACTGAAAAGACCCCCCCCCCCTTTGTGTTATAAACATGTTATAAAGATATTATAAATTAGTAAATAACTGAAAAGACCCCCCTTTGTATTATAAACATGTAATAAATGTTATAAATTAGTACATAACTGAAAAGACCCCCCCCCCCCCTTTGTGTTATACTCATGTAATAAATGTGTTATAAATTAGTAAATAACTGAAAAAAACCCTTTGTGTTATAAACATGTAATAAATGTTTGTGTTATAAACATGTTATAAATTAGTAAATAACTGAACCTACCCCCCCCCTCTGTGTTATAAACATGTTATAAATGAGTGAATAACTGAACCTACCCCCCCCCCCTTTGTGTTATAGTGTTATATCATTGGTCACGTGTCATAATTAACCCGTTATATCTTCAAAACTAAAGCAGCACAAACAAAATTTCTTCCTGCACAACCCAGCATTAACGCAGGGTGCATGTGCATGTGTGTATACATGTCTTTGTGGCTATGTGTGTGTGTGGTGTGCGTGAGTGTGTATATGTCTATGTAGCTATGTGTGTGTGTGTGTGTGTGTGTGTGTGTGTGTGTGTGTGTGTGTGTGTGTGTGTGTGTGTGTGTGTGTGTGTGTGTGTGTGTGTGTGTGTGTGTAATATACCAAACAAAGCTCCACCTGAAGTGTATCTATAGTGGGGGAGGGGGGGGAGCAACCCCGCCACCCGCGAGACCAGAGGCCGACAAGGAAGAACCCTGATCCCAGGCCACCAGCAACCCCACAGAGGGGAGAAGTAGGAGGGAGGCAACCCACCGCCTGCGAGCGGGCGGGGCCCCCACGGCGCGGGAGGAGGCAGCCAGAGATCCCGCGGCGGCGGACCGCAACCCAGGCAATCCCCGGCCACCCGGTCCGGGCCGGACACGTGGCCAGGAGGCCCTCACCCTCCAGGCCAACGACCCCCACCCGGCAGGGGGCCAGCCTGCCCGGAGAGACAGAGCTGCCCCGGCCGCCAATGCGGGCAGGTGCAGCTGCCCCCACGAAAGACCAGCGGGGCACCCCGCCGCGGAGGCAGCGGGGGGGACCGGAGATGGGCCCGGAGAGAGGGAACCCCCCAACAGGGCGACACCCGGGCAGGCCCGCCCAGCGACGGAGGAATGCCCCCCCAGCGCAGACAGCCACCCCCGACCCAGGCAGGGCCGGGCCCTCCGAGCTGGACCCCCACGCCCACGGCCCAGCCCCCCCCGGGAAAACCGGAGATGCCCTAGCCACCGCCCCCCGCCCGAGCCCCCCCCAGCCACCCCCCCACCGCCATGAGGTAACCCCCCCCATAGGCTCCCAAGGCCCCCACCGGCTAGGGACAGGGCCCCACGGCCCCACCCACCGCCCCCCAGGGGCCACCAAAGGCCCGCGCCCCAGACCCCCCAAGCCGACCCCCAACCCCAAGGGCTACGAGATCACCACCCCCCCGCCCCCACTAGGTAATGAAGCCAATAATCGGGGACCAGAGAGAGTGCAATTCAGCCGAATGTTGTTCAGTGGAGGCAGACATTATCTCACTACTAATATGATCTGATAAAAGATTCCTAAAATGGTTGATACATAAACTGTACTTTTGTTTCCAATTTACTAGAATGATTTTCTTTGCGATACATAAGGCAGTGAGAACCCGGTGTGTCCAGTTAGGTTCCATTTTAATGTCTCCCAGGTGACCTAATATACATATCGTGGGGCACACTGGGATTCTGTAGTTGATCCATGTGGATAAATCCTCACAAATCTCCTTCCAGAACCTCTGTACCGGTATACAGAACCATAAAGCATGCATATAATTATCTGGGGTGTTCTCTGTGCATTGTGAACAGATATTAGAGGTGACAAAGCCCATCTGGAACATCCTTTGTCCAGTATAGTGTATTCTATGAAGAACTTTGTACTGTATAAGTTGTAAGTTTGGGTTCTTAGTCATAGTAAACGTATTTAGGCATATTTGTGACCAAGAAGACTGGTCGGTGTTAAGAGAGAGATCCGCCTCCCACTTGGAGATCGGGAGAGAGACTGAATTGTCCAGTTTAGACACTAACCTGTAGAGTTTTGATAACAACTTTAAAGTGTTGAGATTCAATAAATCTATTATCCTATCGGGAAGTTGTAAGTCTAATTGGCTAATCTTATATGTTTTATTTATTATGGCCTTAAGTTGTTGGTACTCTAAAAATGTATTACTGCTAACTCCATATTGAACAATAAGTGTATTGAAAGGTACAACCTGTCCTCCTACAATTATGTGCTGTAAATACCGTATTCCTTGATCTCTCCATTGAACAAAGTTTACCATCTTTTTATCATTTTTCAGGATGTCTGGGTTGTTCCATATGGGTGTATGGTCACATGGAAAAAGTGAAATTTTAGCTTGGTGAAATTCCCACCAAGCTGATAAAGTTCTGCTAATATTAATGCTTTTGAAACATTGATGATGTTTGATGCTTTGACTAATAAATGGTAACTCTGAGATTTCTAGTTCGTTACAAAACACTTGCTCTGAGTCCAGCCATTGACTATCTAAAGGATGATCTTAATGAACAAAAAACAACTCTAAATAAACCCAGTATGGGATGGGAAGGCTTGAAAAATTAAGTCAGACACCTTTTATGAGTGCACAGATGTGATAATTACTTTTTATTATGTAATGGCATCTTACTGCACAGGTTAGAGCATGTTGTTGGGATTAAAGGGGCGTTGGTTTAAATTAGGGCTGCTAATTAACGCGTTATGAAAATTAACGCAATTGGCAAAATGCGCGAGTATTTTAAATTTGGCCCATTGAGGGACCTGCGTAGGCAGTGGCAGGTCACTTCCCACCTGCTGCTAGTCAAACAAACAAAGCAGACAGACAGACAGACCTGGACGCGACTCAGGGGAGCGAGCCGAGCAAATCTTTGCTAGGGCCTTTGAACGGCAAGTTCCATCCATCCATTATCTATACCCGTGCAGGGTCACGGGGGTCTGCTGGAGTCTATCCCAGCTACTTTTCAGGCGAGAGGCAGGGGGCCCTGTACAGGTCAGCAGTCCATCACAGGGCCACATATATACACACAACCAGACACACTCACGCCTACCGGGCAATTTAGAATCACCAATCAACCTACTATGCATGTTTTTGGAGTGTGGGAGGAAGCCGGAGTATCCGGAGGAAACCCACGCAAGCACGGGGAGAACATGCAAACTCCACACAGAAAGACCCTGCCGGGCCTGGGAGTCGAACCGGGGACCTTCTTGCTGGGAGGCAACAGTGCTAACCACTAAGCCACCGTCAAAGCTGTTAACAAATGCCATGCGCGAACCAGCTGCTCTCTGATTGGTCAAATGAACGCGGAAGGAGTTTCCTCTTCCGCACCCCGGGATAAACAACACGCCCCTTTCAGCGCAGACCGCCGCTGCCGGCCTTAGGTCGATTTATGGTTCTGCGTTACACCAACGCAGAGCCTACGGCGTAGGGTACGGCGTAGGCTCTGCGTTGATTTAACGCGGAACCATAAATCATGCTTTACCCATTCATTTATATGCGCTCGGCGCAGAGCGGAGCTCAGTGGCGGTGGAGAGGCGTCTGCCGCAGCCGGGTTTGCGCTGCACAAACCCTGCCCGAATTGAACATCTTTTAATTTCACCGTGCTGCGCTGGGACGACATCTCGGCACGTCCAATAGGAGAGAAGGTGTTGGAGGCTGCACCGACTCCTCTCCTTGCGCCGCGGTCGCACATACACATGAATGGAGTTGTATTGGTTGCTGTGTGGATTATGTTCTCACTACAAATAAAAAAAATGAACCGTTTCAGGTCTCGAATGGAATCGGGCTGAGACCACCTCTCCTAGGTGATCTCGGCTCACTTGTTTTGTGCCGTTTCAGAGTGCGATTGCTATGTTCACATATAACAAAACGTTCCGTTCTCTAGGGGGAAACGTTCCCTGTTCCGGAACAACTGCCTGAAACGGGACATGTGTGAAAGCACCCTGAGGGACATCAAGGGCTGGATATCCGCACATTTTTTGCTTCTAAATTCGGTTAAAACAGAGGTTATTATTTTTGGTCCAAAGCATCTTAGGAAGGGATTATATGGTGTTGCAATGGCTTCCAGTACAACTATGAGAAGCCTTGGTGTTATTTTCAGGATTTGTTGTTTAAACCGTAGATTTGTAAAATAGCATTTTTCCTTCTCCGTAATATTGCAAAGATTAGGAACATCCTCAGAGTGATGCAGAAAAACTAGTTCATGCGTTTGTATCTTCTAGACTAGATTACTGTAATGTGTTATTAGCAGGAAAGCTGAAGCTGAAAGGGAAGCTGAAAGGTGAAGTGCAACATCTTTTAGACCCCTGCCAATTTGCGTATAAGGATGGCCTAGGCACTGATGACGCTTTGAACACAATAACACACTTAGTTCTAAAACACCTTGAAAATCCTACTGCTTATGCAAGAGTACTGTTTATGGATTTTACATCTGCATTTAATACTATACTCCCTCACATTTTGTTAAGCAAATTAAAGCACATGGAGGTGAATCCTTACATAATCAGATGGTACTTTTCATTTCTCACAGGTAGACAGCAACAGGTGAAAGTCAACTCAACTCTCTCCGACATACAGGTTATCAATACTGGTGCTCCCCAGGGTTGCGTTAGTTCTCCTATTCTTTTTACATTATATACAAACGACTGTAGGAATCACCACTCAAACAACTAAATTTTTAAGTTCTCAGATGATACGGCCATACTGAGTCTTCTGACAGGCAGCTCAGATATTTCTGTGTACAAATCAGAGATAAAAGAGACTGTACAGTGGTGTGAGGAACATAGTTTGGTTTTAAATGCTAAGAAAACAAAAGAAATTGTGTTTGACCCCAGATGCATCGGCGATCATAGCCCTGTTTTTATTGGTGAAGAGAGAGTTGAGCAGGTAACAGTATTTAAGTATTTAGGCATTTGTTTTGATTCTCATTTGCAATGGGCTCATCATGTTGAGTATATCTGTTCAAGAATCAGTCAACGCCTGCATTTTCTGCGTAGGCTCAGGATCCATGGAGTTGACAAACACATAATGTTGTTGTTCTACAGAGCAACCATTGAATCTATTATCCGTTATGGCATCACAACTTGGTTTGGTAATTTGACCGTTAAATTTAGATCACAACTCCAGAATTTGATCAAAAGGGCAGGGAAAATAATCGGTCTGCTGCCCCCATCCACTCATACACTCCAGGAGATTTTTGAGCAGACAGTGATGAAGCAAGACCAAAAAGCCATTGCTGACCCAAACCACATCCTGCATAAGGAGTATGTGTTAATGCCTTCAGGCAGAAGATTCAGGCAACCCATGTGTAAACTGAACAGGTATAAATTCTCATTTGTCCCACTATCAATTAAATTACTGAACAGTAGGAGATTAAGTGTGTGTATGTGTGTGTGTGTGTGTGTGTGTGTGTGTGTGTGTGTGTGTGTGTGTGTGTGTGTGTGTGTGTGTGTGTGTGTGTGTGTGTGTGTGTGTGTGTGTGTGTGTGTGTGTGTGTGTGTGTGTGTGTGTGTGTGTGTGTGTGTGTGTGAGATTGGGAGTGACGTGAGGAAAGAAATGTGCAATAATGTGTAGGTTTCTTTTTGTATAGGTTAGTGCAATAATGTGGACGTTTGTGCAATATGATTAGTCGGGCTTTGCAACAATGTGTAGGTTATTTTGTGTAGGTCAGTGCAATAATGTGGACATCCGAGCAATTAGTTCAGTCGGGCTCTGTGCAATAAGTTTCTTCTTCTATTGTGTAATGGGTTTTCTGGGAGTGGGAACTGATGTGGGTTAATTATAGTGTGGTTGATTCTATGTTTGGGCAAAGACTTTAGGGTTGTTTATATGTTTGCTGGAGTATGATTATCGCCGTGCCTCGTGTCCAAGACAAATTTCTCCTAAGGGAGACAATAAAGATCCATCTTATCTTAGGATGTCCAAGTAATTTGCTGAATAGGCTCCAGCTGATCCAAAATGCAGCAGCACGAGTACTGACAGGAATCAGCAGGAGAGACCACGTCTCTCCAGTGTTAGCGTCGCTCCATTGGCTACCCGTAAAATTCAGAATCCAATTCAAAATTGTATTACTTGCGTATAAAGCCCAAAACGGCCTAGCTTTGCGATATTTGCAAGACCTAATGGTACCTTATGTTCTTAACAGAGCTCTCCGTTCTCGGAGTGCAGGTTCACTCGTAGTTCCTAGAGTATCCAAATGTAGATTTGGAGGGCTTTCTGTTTAGTAAAGCCTATAGTTAGTGTTTAGTAAACCTCTAGCTGGTGTTGGTAAATCTCTAGGTATTGTAAACTCTAGTGTATAACTCTAGTGTATAATAGTTAGTCTCAAATATAGCTTCGTGGTAGATGTGCTGCTATAGGCCTATGCTGCAGGGGGGCACCGACATGATCCACTGCCCATCACCCCTTTTTCTCTTACCTTTGTCTGTGTGGATGTCTGGTAGATGCCTGCAGACATCTTGAGCTGCGGCCCCACCAGTTTTTAGGGGAGTTTTAACCTGTCATTGTTTATGTTGTTTATGTAATGATTGCTCAGGGGTCATGTTCTGGTCTCTGGAAAGCGCATAGAGACAACTTCAGTTGTAATATAGGCTACATAAATAAAATTTAATTCAATTCAATTGAATCACAGTCATTTGTAGCATTTGAAAAGCAGAACATTGTTGAGGGGGAAGTATTTATGGCGTCCGTATTAATGGTGCCATCGGTGTAAACCGGAGTCAAGTTCTCTCGTCTGATTTTTATCTGACCTGGCAATAAAGCTTTTCTGATTCTGATTCTGATTCTGATTTCAGACTTTTAGAGGAAATGGTTTGGAACTCATTATTTAACTTGGTAGTGTAGAGCTCGCTGGATCCTAGAGCTTCTTGAGCACCGACAACACTCTAACTCAGGGGTGGCCAACCCTGGTCCTCGAAAGCCACACTCCTGAATGTTTTAGATGTTACCCCACTTCAGCACACCATGATACAAGTTTAGTTTAATTTAGTTTAGTTTATTTATTTAGCAATATAAGACAAATATGAACAAAAAATGAAAAACAATGAAATAACATGCAAGGAAAGGAAGAAGCCTGGTGGCTTATATAGAATCCTTTCCATATATGAATAAAAAACAAAACAAAGCTACACAAGGGAGAGTAAAAAAAAACAAAAAAAAAACAAAAAAAAACACAAGAAAATGTAACTCAGATCAAATAATGAACATTACAAAGATGAAACAATAAGAAAGTTCTTTAAATGTTTTTTGAATATTGGCAAGGATGGTGATGATTTAAGAGATTTATTGAGTGAATTCCACAAGTGGGGGCCTCTGTAAGTGATGAAAGATTGATGTTTCCATGTTCTACAAAACGGTAAATTAAAATCATCTTTGTGCCTTGTGGCATAAGAATGAATATCGGAATTAACACAAAAGAAATTATGAAAAGAAGAAGGAAGATCTTGTATATCATTTTTAAATTTGAACATAAATAAACATGTTTTAAAAATGTTAATTTTATTGACGGATAATAATGAATAATTAATGAAAAGGGGAGCAGATGGCTCATATCTGTTTGCGTGTGATATCATTCTGAGAAACCTTTTTTGAATAATCAATAATTTATTAATATATGTTGGATGTGTCGAAGCCCAAACAATGTTGCAGTAATTAAGATGAGGGAAGATTAAACTATAATAGAGAGTTAAATGAGAGGAAGGAAGAACAAAAGGACAAACTTTTCTCAAAATACCAAGCATCTTCATAGATTTCATGCATACCGTATCAATATGTTGTTTCCAATTTAAACAATCATCGATAATGACACCCAAGAATTTGGTGTGAGTAACCTGGCAAATTTCAGAGCCATTGATTATAATTCTAGATTTTTCTTTGGGGAATGTTTTGTTTTTGTTACTAAAAATCATGAAGTTGCATTTTTTTATATTAAGAGTAAGCTTGTTCAGTTTAAACCATTTGAAGACATCCAATAATTCATTGTTTACATGATTGACAAGGGTATTTAAATCCCTGTGTGAGGCAACGAGATTAGTATCATCTGCAAATAAAATAGGAGGAAATGTATTACAGTTCATGGTTAAATCATTAATATAAATCAAAAACAATAAAGGACCAAGTATCGAGCCCCGTGGAACCCCAACTGATATTTTTAACTTTGCGGAATAGCAACCATTGATGCAAACATATTGTTCTCTGTCTTGTACATAGTTAGAAAACCACTTGAGAGCAACATCCTGTAGGCCATATCTTTTAAGTTTAGAGACAAGAATCTCATGATTTACTGTATCAAAAGCTTTAGTTAAATCTAAGAAAACACCAAGAACATATTTCTCATCTTCTAGAGCAGAAGAGATATTGTTGACAAGCTGTAGCAGGGCGTGTTCCGTTGAGTATTTCTTGTGAAAACCATATTGGTGGCAATAGAGGATGTTGTTCTGAAGAAGGTGATCCGAAATTCTGGAATAAATACGTTTTTCAAGAATTTTAGAAAAACAGGGAAGTATTGATATAGGACGATAATTGCTAAAGTGATTAGAATCTCCCGATTTGTGTAACGGCAAAACTTTTGCTGTTTTAAAATCACGTGGAACCACACCAGATTGTAAAGATAAACCAAAAATATGAGTTAAAGGAGCCGTCTGTAAGAAATGGCCAAAACTGGTACTGCAGTCACTTTCAAAATATTATTGAGCGGCGTGTACCCTCCCCCTCCTCCCCCCGACCAGAGGTTGCCAGGTAGGCTGCAGAAGGCAAAAAAGGCAGCAGGAACGTAGGCTGCCATGGCTGCGATAATTAGAGCCGAGCTGGCAACCCGGATGGCCAAACAATACTGACTTCGTGATTGGGAGATAGGTGGAGGGTGGAGCTTCAGGCCAAAACAAAAAATGACAACATAAACATCAGTTGAGGGCTGCAACTCCTCTTTTTAAACTGGAACATCCTGGCTTGAGTGCTGTTGTCAGTGACATAAGTATTTGAAATGAACATGATTTTTAAATGCCTGTTGACATATCGGGGTCATTTTATGATTCCTTTTATTATTGCTCTTACATACAGCTCCTTTAAAGGTTGAATAATAAAATCAATAATTTCTTTAATGAAACTACTTTTAAACCCATCATGACCTTCAGCAGAGTTTTTTAAATTTAAGACAATACCCCTCACTTCAGCAATGGTCGGGGGCTCAAAACTGCAGAGTGGAGAAAACTGACCCTTAATCAAACTAGATGGTTTTGCATGAGAATCATTTATGTTCGCGGCCAGTGAAAGGCCAATATTTACAAAGAAGTAATTTAAGCCATTTGCAATTTCTCTCTCATTGAGAGGAGCACCTTCATTTCCTAGCACCTCAACTGGGACTGTTAATTGACGTGTTTTACGTTGTAACAATTGATTAATGACACTCCAGGTGGACTTAATGTCACTAGATGCTTGGTTAAATTTGTCTGAAAAATATTTCTTTTTTGCATACCTTAGAGATTGAGTAAATGCATTTTTACATTCCTTGTAAGTTTGCACATTAGTGTAGGACTTAGAATAGATTTTTTATATAGTTTCCTTTTTAGCAGAGAATGTTTTCTTAAATCTGATGTAAACCAAGGATTTGCTTTAGGATTTCTTTTCTCTTTTTTAGTAGTAATCATTGGGAAGCATTTCTCAAAAACAGGATTAAAAAGCAATAAAAATGACTGGTAAGCTTTCTCCACTTCTTGCAGCCGTAAAACAACATCCCATGACACATCCTTTATGGAAGATATGAAAAGTTCCACATTCCTTTTGGAATATTTGCGATATCTTATTTCCTCTTGTACCAAGTTGTTACTAATCGTTTTATCATTAAGATTAATTATTTGAAAAACTGGGAGATGATCTGAAATATCATTTAACAACAGACCAGAAGTAATTTGAAGATTCAAAAAATTGATTAGGATATTATCAATGAGTGTGGCTGATGTAGCTATTCTGGAGGGTCTGTGGATTGAAGGATAAAAATAAGTAGAGTAAAGAGCATTAAGAAAATCTACAGTAGTTGACTGCTTGCTATTGAGAAGATTAACATTGAAGTCACCTAGTAATACACACTTTTTCCGCTCCTTGCAAATCATTTCAAGCGTGTGATAAAGTGCATCATTAAAAATGGCCAGATCTGACTCAGGTGGTCTGTAAATGCACCCAATTATGATGCTTCCGCCATCAAGGGGTAAGAAAGACGGAATTTCTACAAACACAGCTTCCACAGAAGTATTTTCAAAATATTGACTTAACTCTTTTCTTTCCTTGAAGTTAAAATGATCTAAAATGTAAAGAGAAACGCCACCACCTGATGTGGTCATTCTACAAGAATGAATAGCTCTATAGTTTTCCAAGGGATAGAGACAAGTAATATTATCGTGAAGCCATGTTTCTGAAAAAGCCATTACTGAAAATGAGAAATTTAATATGGATAGATAATCTGTTAGTTGATCATAATGTTGAGGTATACTACGAATATTAGGAATATTAAAGTACCTGTGTCATCAACAGAATTGTGCAGACCTTGATGATAAGCTAATTAGGACCGTTAATTAGAATCAGGTGTGCTTAAGCAGGGTAACATCTAAAACATGCAGGAGTGTGGCTCTCGAGGACCAAGGTTGTCCACCCCTGCTCTAGCTGACCCATCTCTTTTCTAAGGTTTAGTATGTTTCATTCATGTCATGCTGATACTAATAACTATAATGGTGGGTAATCAGGGATGCAATGAAGATTTTCTAAATGCAATGGGTACGGAAAGTATTGAGACCCCTTTAAATGTTTCCCACTTTGTTTCATTGCAGCCATTTGCTAAAATCAAATAAGTTCATTTTATTTCTAATTAATGTACACTCCACCCCCAATGACAGAAAAAAACAGTTATGTAGAAAAATGTATTGAAAAAGAAAAACTGAAATATCACATGGTCATAGGTATTCAGACCCTTTGCTTTGACACTCATTTAACTCACATGCTGTCCATTTCTTCTGATCCCCCTTGAGATGGTTCTGCTCCTTCATTGGAGTCCAGATGTGTTTAATTAAACTGATTAGACTTGATTAGGAAAGGCCCACACCTGTCTATATTAGAGCTTACAGCTCACAGTGCATGTCAGAGCAAATGAGAAACCATGAGGTCGAAGGAACTGCCCAAGAGCTCAGAGACAGAATTGTGGCAAGGCAAAGATCTGGCCAAGGTTACAAAGGAACTTCTGTTCCAAGGTTCCTAAGAGCACAGTGGCCTCCATAATACTTAAATGGAAGAAGTTTGGGACGACCAGAACTCTTCCTAGACCTGGCCTTCCAAACTGATCAATCGTGAGAGAAGAGCCTTGGTAAGAGAGGTAAAGAACCCAAAGATCATTGTGGCTAAGTTCCAGAGATGCAGTAGGGAGATGGGAGAAAGTTCCACTAAGTCAACTATCACCGTACACCTCCATCACTCGGTTGCAGTTGCAGTACCATACAGAGTATGCTCTCAATGGTAAAACGGTAGAAGTCTGTTAGAATCCTAGGACATAGGTGTGCTTTCTTCAGGGTTTGTGGAAAGTGAAGGTGCAAAAACAGGCCTTCTTCCTCAGACTGGAGGAGTTGAGAGACCAAGAAAGATTTTCAGTGATGTATACCCCAAGGAACGTAGACACACGTTCCCCCTCAGCTGAAACCGGGCGGTTCAGTTCTTTGGCTGTGGACTGTTTAGGCACCGGAACAATAGTGGCATATTTAAAACTGTGTGGGAATGTTGAGGGGACCAGAGACACGTTAAGGATGATGATTAAGACACCAGCCAACTGGAGCATATTAGCACCAACATTTTATAAAATGATTTTAAATATTAGGGAGAATAAAAGCTTACCCTTAAATATGAACTCTGCTAATATTAGTCTTTTATTAAAACCGGACAAAGATCCCTTGCTCCCATCGAGCTACCGCCCAATTTCATTGATAAATGTAGACCTTAAAATAATTAGCAAGGCCCTTACTGAACGTCTGAAAAGAGTCACCCCTTCTATTATACATCCGGATCAAACAGGCTTCATTAAAGGTAGACATTCGTCTACTAATATTCGCAGATTATTAAATATTATAGACTATTCCAGTATCAATAAACAGGAAACTACTATTATATCCTTAGATGCGGAAAAAGCATTTGATAAGGTAAATTGGAAGTTTCTATTGGCAACCTTACATAAACTTGGATTTGGTGAATCTTTCATCGACTGGATAAAAATATTATACAGCTCTCCCAAGGCACATGTAAGGACAAATGATCAAATCTCTACAAGTTTTAACTTGCAAAGAGGCACTAGACAGGGTTGCCCTCTATCTCCCTCATTATTTGCAATATTTATCGAACCTTGAGCAGCAGCTATTAGACAAAATCAAAATAATAAAGGTATACAATGCAAAATAGTAGAGCACAAAATAAGTCTGTATGCGGATGACATACTCCTCTTCCTCCAGAACTCACGATCTTCTAGGCTGTTAATAAAATTAAATTATGTTCAGCTTATAAAAAAATAGAAGATGATCTTTCTAGATGGAGCTCTCTCCCCATTTCACTCATGGGTAGAATAGCCACCATTAAAATGATGGTTTTACCAAAAGTAAATTATTTTTCTCAATGATACCATGCAAACCCCCTGTTTCCTGGTTTAAATCGTTGGACTCAGGTGTTTCAAAATTTCTGTGGAAAAATAAAACTCCACGTATTAGTTTAAAGACATTGCAAAAATCTAAAGAATATGGAGGTTTAGAGCTACCTAATTTTCAGTATTACTTCCTTGCTAATAAATTACAGTATATTGTAAAATGGTCAAAAGATCATCCTTTAGATAGTCAATGGCTGGACTCAGAGCAAGTGTTTTGCAACGAATTAGAAATCTCAGAGTTACCATTTATTAGTCAAAGTATCAAACGTCATCAATGTTTCAAAAGCATTAATATTAGCACAACTTTATCAGCTTGGTGGGAATTTCTTAAAGTAGCTAAAATTTCACCTTTTCCATGTGATCGTACATGGAAAAGGTGGGACAACCCAGACATCGTGAAAAATGATAAAAAGATGGTTCATTTCGTTCAATGGAGAGATCAAGGAATACGGTACTTACAGCACGTAATTGTAGGAGGACAGTTTGTACCTTTCAATACACTTATTGTTCAATACGGAGTTAGCAGGAATACATTTTTAGAGTATCAACAACTTAAGGCCATAATAAATAAAACATACAAAATTAGTCAATTAAACGTACAACTTCCCGCTAAGATAACAGATTTATTGAATCTAAGCACTTTAAAGTTGTTATCAAAACTCTACAGGTTAATATCTAAACTGGACGATTCAGTCTCTCTTCCGATTTCCAAGTGGGAGGCGGATCTCTCTCTTAATACCGACCAGTTTTCTTGGTCACAAATATGCTTAAATACGTTTACTATGACTAAAAACCCAAACCTACAAATTATACAGTACAAAGTTCTTCATAGAATACATTATACTGGACAAAGGATGTTCCAGATGGGCTTTGTCACCTCTAATATCTGTTCACAGTGCACAGAGAACACTCCTGATAATTATATGCATGCTTTATGGCTCTGCACACCGGTACAGAGATTCTGGAAGGAGATTTGTGAGTATTTATCCACATGGATCAACTATGGAATCCCAGTGTGCCCCACGGTATGTATATTAGGTCACCTGGGAGACATTGAAATAGAACCTAATTGGACACACCGGGTCCTCACTGCCTTATGTATCGCAAAGAAAACCATTCTAGTAAATTGGAAACAAAAATCCAGTTTATGTATCAACCATTTTAGGAATCTTTTATCAGACCATATTAGTAGTGAGATAATGTCTGCCTCCACTGAACAACATTCGGCTGAATTGCACTCTCTGTGGTCCCCGATTATTGGCTTCGTTACCTAGTGGGGGCGGGGGGGTGGTGATCTCGTAGCCCTTGGGGTTGGGGGTCGGCTTGGGGGGTCTGGGGCGCCGGCCTCTGGTGGCCCCTGGGGGGCGGTGGGGGGGGCGGTGGGGCCCTGTCCCTGGCCGGTGGGGGCCTTGGGGGCCTATGGGGGGGGTTACCTCATGGCGGCGGGGGGGGGGGGGGGGGGGGTGGCTGGGGGGGCTCGGGCGGGGGGCTGTGGCTTGGGCATCTCCGGGTCTCCCGGGGGGGCTGGGCCGTGGACGTGGGGGTCCCACTCGGAGGGCCGGCCCTGCCTGGGTGGGGGGTGGCTGTCTGCGCTGGGGGGACATTGCTGCCTTGGTCCTCCGTCGCTGGGCGGGGGCCGAGTGCCCCTGCGGATGTGGGGACTCCGTGACCCTTGGGGTGTCCGCCGGAGTGGCCTCGGGGGGGGGGTGGGGCCGGTCCGGGGATCGGGCCTCCCCTGACCGGGGGGTGCACGGGCGGGCGCGGCACCATTCCCAGGTGTCTATGTCTTATGTTGTCAGTATGAATGGGAGGATGTTGGACGGTTTCCCCGTCTGGGGGCTCCGGCGGCGCCGGGGGCGCCCGTGGAGGTACGGTGGGGCCCTGGCCCGTCTACTGGATGGCCAGTGGGGGGGCGCGGGTGTCTTATCAGGGCCGGCTTTGCTGGTCCTGCCTCCTGGCTTCGGGCCTCCGCTCCCCCTCCTTCCCCCCCTACACGATTCATACGCACATAGGCTAAGGGGCGGGGGGTCCGGGTCGTGGGGGGCATTGTCCCGCGTGGCCCGGCACTCCCCACCTCACGGTTTTAACAGCAAAATAGACACTGCACATTCAACACTTAATAAAGACATTTGACAGGGACACGTAGTTCGGGAGGGGGGGGGGGGTCGGTGTCAAATCGATACTTGGCCCTCCCCCTCCCTGTTTTTATGGCATTAATCACATGCACTCAACACCAGGGGCGGGAGGGGGTCCCACATCACCCGCGTTCCCTCACCGGCCTGGGATAGGTGGGTCGGGATACCCGGGCCCGGCGGGGCTCGCCGTGCAGCCTGGGGTGCCTTCTGGCGGTACTGGACCCCCCCGGGGAGGGGGAAACGGTGCGTGATTGTGTGTCTGTGTCGGTGAGAATGCGGTGTGGAAGGGTCCTGCCATGGAGGATTTGGGCCTCCATTGGCAGGACATCAAAACTTAATAATTTATCAATATTATATTATACAAAGATGGTTATTATTATTATTATTATTATTATTATTAGTATTATTAGTATTATTAGTATTATTAGTATTATTATTATGTATAGTATATCATATTATTATTATTAGTATAGATATCGGATAGTTGAATGGATGAATGAATGGGATGCCTGGGTCTGGGGCCCTCCGTTGTCGGGCCTGCATGGGTGTCGCCCTGTTGGGGGGTTCCCTCTCTCCGGGCCCGTCTCCGGCCCCCCCCGCTGCCTCTGCGGCGGGGCGCCCCTCTGGTCTTGGAGGGCCACTTTCGTGGGGGGCGGGTGCACCTGCCCGCGTCCGCGGCCGGGGCGGCTCTGTCTCTCCGGGCAGGCTGGCCCTGGCTGGTCCTGGCCACGTGTCCGGCCCGGACCAGGTGGCCGGGGATTGCCTGGGTCGCGGTCCGCCACTGCGGGATCCCTGGCTGCTTCTTCCCGCGCCGTGGGGGCCCCGCCCGCGGACCCCCTCGGCCGGCGCCAGGGGGGGGGGGCCTCGCAGGCGGTGGGTTGCCTCCCTCCTGCTTCTCCCCTCTGTGGGGTTGCCGGTGGCCTGGGTTCCGGGCTCTTCCGTGTCGGCCTCTGGTCTCGCGGGTGGCGGGGTTGCTCCCCCCCCTCCCCCACTATAGATACACTTCAGGTAGAGCTTTGTTTGGTTGATTACACACACACACACACACACACACACACACACACACACACACACACACACACACACACACACACAGCCACTTAGTCACATGCATATACACAAACATACACAGCCACACAAACATATACATACACACACACACACACACACACACACACACACACACGCATGATCATATACATACACACACACACACACACATAGACATACACACTGGCTTGTTCACCTGCATGCTGGCTCTCTAGTTTTTGGGGTTAGGTAGCGGTAGCGGTAGCTTAGCTCAGACTGCGATCAGATCTCAAGATTTAGGTCGATTGCTGTTGTTGTTTTGGTTGGCTCCGTGCCGGTTTCGTGTTTTGTTTGTGGTTTTTTGTTGCAGATTTCCAGTGCTTGACGTGTGTTTCCGTGTGTTCCTGCTTCCTGGATTGGCAGTGGATGTTGTATGTAGGCCTTGCCACATATGCCGGGGGTCGGAGGACTTGAAGTGCTCTTCAATCCTTTTCTTGTAGGCGTGTTTGGCCCTTGATATTCTTTTCCTCATGTTGGATCTGGCTGAGTTGTAGGCCTCCTGGTCTTCCGACCTGAAGGCTGCATCCCTAGCCTTGAGGAGAAGGTGAACTTTTTTGTTCATCCAGGGTTTCTGAGATGGCGAGGAACAGGAGAGCTAGTGGGTTAACTGGACTTTCAAAAACAGGACTGATTTGACTGATAGAAGAGCTAATTCATGGAAAATAACATCGTTCAGCTGAACTGTGGCTTTAGAAATCAGCACAGTCCAATATGGACAGTTCCAGTTCATACAATAGCTTGTGAAATGTATTGTATAAAGTACCAAAATGTCCTTGAGTTCAAAACCCACAAACCTCTGTTCGGGATCTGACAAATCATGTATCACCCAACCACAAGACAGCTTGAGCAGCCAAAATGTCTTCTTTTTCTTTTTTCTCAAATTTCTAATTCACACAATGTCAAGTTGCAATGCTATGAACCAAGAACTCTGTCCCACGTGTTTGAGCCTCGTGGCTGCAGCACATACTGAATGCAAATACAAGAATTATTTGATCTAAGATGCAGGGAGTTTCTGCAAACACCCGGATCATTTTAGATCAATATAATTTATAAAGTACACAGTAGTGTCCTTTGTTAACATTCATTGGTTTGCTTTGGCATTTTATTCAGCTTGCCATCTATCACTAATCTAGTGTGCTTTATATTTTGCCTTCAAAAATATTTGCATTATTTTAGATGTATGGCTGCTTACCTGATAATTTTATGACTATTTGACTTACCTTCCTAAAAATATTAATAATTAGTCTCATGTTACATCATATACCAAACCTCCAGTATGCAACTGTGTTTAATAGAGTATTCTCCTGTTTAAATACAGTTTTCAAAGCCACAACAGGCGCACAATACCATTGTGTCGCCGCCGGTGTAACCGAAGTCAAAAACAGTTTTTCTAAGCTGACCTAATAAACCTGATTCTGATTCTGACGACAATGAACAAAACAATAATTTGTGTGTTGACTTTGTGGTGGAGACGGGGACACTCCTGTCATTCACATTCCTGACAAACGGGTCGTAACGTGACTGATATAATGGTGGCTGGCCTTCCTGACAACAGCTACATACGTCAGCCTCAGGGCTCATTGTGCTTTGTAGTGTTGCCCTGGAAACACTGTTTCTGTCATTGTTGTGTCTAAAATCACTGGTATGTTTAGTACGCAGCCTGAGTGGAAATTCAATTGCCAAACAAAAATAGAAAAACATATCTCTTACTAAAAAGTCTATCTTACTAAAAGTCTATCTACTTACTCCAAAAGTTCACAGCAAAAGGTTTACAAGACATATTGGCTGATAACAGGAAACAATGATCTTCCTCTTTCAGAGTGTATACTTTCTTTTCTAAAGCTGGATTGTTGGGCACCAATTGTTGAGCGAGACACGCTTAATTTAAAAGGAATGTAGGTGACGTCCACCTGTTCTGGGTGACGTTTCAGGGGTGTGACCCGCGTGTCTAAGCAGGTAGAGAAAGTCAAAGTGAATTCATACAGCCAACACCATTATCCAGGATTGGCTGTTTCAAAAAATATACATGTTTTTTTTTGTGTTTTAGCTCGCTTTGCCAGTGGGAAGTTATGTTCCCTGGAAATGAAGAAGTAATGAGAGATCCAGGAATGTGTCAAGTGTCATGTCGGCACACATCAGCTCTTTCAAACAGGTAAAGCTTTGGTGGGGGTGTTTTTTTTTTTACTTGGTTGTAAAAACCTGATCTAAAAAATACAAATCTCAGCAGTCTGAGTCGGGACTATTTTAATTTGTCAAATGTAATGCTGTTTTAAAAAGATACTTTATTCATATTATTTCATATATAACATCCCTGAAGCCTTTTAAAAAGAGTGCTACAACTTTTCAGCACTATGCGATGTTGTCCAAGGCGTGTCTGCAACAGCTGGGATACACAAAAGCAAACAGGATACAGAGGCTATGGAAAAGTAACTAATTATAACAATGTTTTAAAAAATGTTTCCTAAAACCTAATGGATTTCTGAAGGAAATAAAACCCATAACTGTTAATTGAGTTAAGTTTTTTTTACCTTACCTTTTCATTGTTGCAGTTAGTCCCCATATTGTTTTATGTTTGGATTATGTCATTAACTTCTGTCATTAGAGAATTTCGAAAGTTACCACATTGGTTTTAAATCACTGCATAAAAGCACAGCTTCATAATCACTTCTGAAAGGTGCTGGCCCAGGAAAATATCATCTTCAATGTCACT
The DNA here is from genome assembly GCF_033807715.1 of Cololabis saira. Classification (NCBI taxonomy): domain Eukaryota; kingdom Metazoa; phylum Chordata; class Actinopteri; order Beloniformes; family Belonidae; genus Cololabis; species Cololabis saira. The sequence continues at coordinate 8,343,732 of NC_084600.1, read as the reverse complement.
AGATAGTGACTCTACAACTCAGAATATACCACTCTATGCCGTATTACTAGAAGCAGTTTTGCAAAGGAAGTTTGTGTGTTTTTATTTTCTATTTTTCATCACTTCAGGACCAATAGCTCTGACGCACTTACAGGGTTTCAGTATTATTTGCTTGAGTTCAATAGGAATACAAGTAGGTCCAGAAGCATTTAATTTGACCTTTACTGACTGTCATGATTAGGGGTTTATATTTGTTCCTGATTTATTTTGAAAGGCTGTAACTTTGTGTTTTAGTTCTGTTTTGACTTCCCCTAGTTTATCTGCCCTGACTGTTTGCACTGTGTCTCATCAGGCCTTGCCTGTAGTAGATATTGTCTTGTGGTTTGTTTCCTCCCTGGTTGTTACTGTTTTATTCTGTATGTGTACTCTATTCAGCTTCTATGTGGGCTTTTGGTTTGTCCTGAGATTTCAATTCTGGGTTTAGTTTCCTTTTAGTTTATACTTTTGATCTTCCTGCATTGCAGCACCTTTTATTGTAACAAATTACTTTTTTTTCAACATTTGGGTCTTGCTACAATCTCCGAACTGTGACAGCTGAACACGAAAAATACAAAATCAACATGCAGTCAAGAATACACTCCAGAAGGGATATAGATATCATATCATAGATAAAGGATTTACCATATCATGGTACTAACCATTAATATATATGCAGACAGTTGCAGACAGCCAAAAAAAAAAGAAAAATCCAGAGGGTTTACAATGAGGTGGAAACCACTGGTAACATTCAAGAACAGGAAAGTCACATTAGACTTCTAGAAATCATATAAATAAGCTCCTATGTTCTGGAATCAGATTTTATGGTTAGATGAAACCAAGATAAACTTCTATGATAATGATGGGAACAGAAAAAGTATAGAGAAGGAAAGGAACAGATCATGATCCAAAGCGTAGCATGTGGTATGTGTCACACATGGTGGAGGCAGTGTTATGGTATGGGAAAGTGTTTATTGCTGATGTGACTGCTAACCAGTAGCCAGATTCATTCTGAGGGGGAATACAGGTATAAACCTGCACACATTCAGCCAAATGCTACAAAACTGATAGGACAGCATTTCAAATTATAGATGAATTATGACAGTGAACATTCTGCAAAAGTAACTTAAGACTTTGTGAAGCTCCCTGGGTGCTGGAAAAACGGTAGCTCACTGATCGTAGTGATGGATTAAAAGCAGACGACAAAGAGAGACTGTGATTTATTGATTGATTCATTCATTTGTTGGTTGACTGATTGACTGATTTTTCAAAGTCTCAACCCAGCAAAGTAACTTTTCAGTTACTGAATACAAAAATGAAGCAAGAAAGGTCCACCAAATCGTAGCAACTGAGGCTGACTGCAGTGAATATCTGGGCAGGAAACTCAGAATCTGGTGATGTATGTGGCCAGAGATATATCAGAAATGTTCACCCAAGCATTAAAATTATGGTTACATTTTCAACAATGCCACAAATACTTTTGAAACCCTGAGAATCAACTGCACTGTGAAGGGAATGTACTTTGCAATTCTCAAATGTTCAATTCCTTGTGAAACCTGTTAAAGTGAAGCTGAGAGTCTTCATTTCACATCCATTGTGGTGTATAAAAACAAAATGATAAAAACTGTCATTGTACAAATTACTTTGGACCTAATTGCAGGTGTTCATGATTAGTCTTAGATGTGGTTTTGAATTATTAGTTTTGACACATTCTTCTACCAAGGCTGGTGATTGTCAAGAGACTAAAGTTTCAACCGTCTTGTTATCTTTTACACAAACACAATTCAATACCAATAACTATTTGATATATTGCAGATTGAAGAACACATGTTCCCTTGTTAGATGTGGAGTCTGGCTGCAGATCCTGATGGTGATTGTGTTGGCAGGTAAGTTGTGACATCAGCCGAGACAGAGGTTGCAATAGAGCCATGTATGAACAGGGGAAATGTCACCGGCCCGGACACGGAGAGGATTGACAGATCCATATCTCTTTGCAGGCTGGCAGGCTGACACACACTTACGCAAACGTGCAAAATTCCTTTCTAACTTATGTTGTAACCTGTTCGTCTAGTCTGTTTACTCATCCCACAATTATCAAAAAGTTGAAGCTTCTTCCCAGAAGAAAATATAAATAGCAGGAGAACGGAAGTGTTTTCAATAAAATATAAGACAGCTTTTTAAACCCTCTGAACTCTATGGTCTGGTTTTAGAATATAGTATATGCTATACAGTGGCATATCTTTTTTTGCCATGAATTGTCTTCATTCAGGAACATAATCATAATGCTAACTGGGATAGGATGCAAAGTGAAAAAAAAAAGACATTAAATGTGTTAACCGATTTAAAACGTCAACGAGACTGAGTGCATGCTTGAAAAATCTAAATATCTGTCATAACTCATAACTGTATATCACTCCATCAGACCAAGCTTCAAATCACACCTCTGCTGCTCGTTCAACTCTTCTGAATCATTCAACAGTTGCACCTACTTCAGGTAAATGCAATGAGCGATAATTACGATTTACACTAATCATCATGACGCCAGCATAAAGTCATGACGATGCCACCCCATGACTTCGAGATGGATCACCTGTTTCATGACGATGCCATGGAGTATCCAGACTAAGCAAACATAAGGCTCATAAGGGATGAGGGACGATGATCAGAAAATGCCCTTTCTGAACTATCCTGCCAGACACTGGGACATAAATCCACATGGATAACTTCAAGTAGGGAAATGGTACATAAAGGTTTGGGAGCAAAGAGAGAAGCACAGACACTGGTTACCACAGATAAGGTGACATGTGCAAATTAAGAATTGTTTATTACTCAAACAGGGCAACCTTTAAGTAGTCAGACCTCAGCTACTCTTTCCACTTTTCCTAATCTTACAACAGCTGCAGTGACCTCATGTAAATGAAACCTATTGTTATCATATAAATATCTGACTGATGACAAGGTAGCTGTTCAAGTTTTACTTTGAAAATACATGTTTCCCATATACATACAGTATAAGATTCAGGACTGTTTATTTCTCCATCAGGTAAACCTTCCAATAGTCAGATTTCCACAGGTCCATCCACTCTTCCTACTTCTACAACAGCTACACACATATCAGGTCGATACATAAAATAATCATATCAGTCACTGGTATATAATGTAAATGAAAACAAGCTTCATCAATGCCTTTGTAACTCAGTTTGGCAGGACTTGCCCTCTGGATGTATTTCATGTGCATTAGTCAGATTGATTCTGACCATTTTCAAAATCTGTCAATATTTTTCTTGTAATAGCGTACTACTTTACTGACATCACGATTGAAGTCACTGGACAGAAGACAAATGAATCTGAAATTATTGAATGGGTGCGTATGGACACTAACTAAAGCAGTAATTATTAAAATGCTTCATGTATGAGATTAAAATCCTATAAGTAATTAACTGCCCTCATTTTCCTTTATTCAGCTTGCACAGGTGTTCCAGAACAAGCTGGAATCCTGTTTGTTTTCAAACCCAGGAGAAAAAACTGCTGCACCCACAACTTCCCTAACAACAACTGCAAGTACTGCAAATGTGACAGCACAAGTGACAACAGTACAACCAATTTATAACATCACAACAACTTCAGAGACTACGCCACTACAACACTTTAATTATACTACAGAACCTAAATGGAACTACACACCAACAGATGGAATATCAACAACAAAAGCGACCAACACCTCAGCGACAACATTCAAAGGGAATTACACGACAGCTGCGGCATCAACAACAATAAAAGCCAACAACACAACAAAAGCTGCAATAATGACATTAAAACGGAACTACACAACAGCTGCAGCATCAACATCATTGACAGGGAGCAGCACAACCAAAGCTGCCACAAATGACATGAACTTGACAGCTACAGCTCAGAACTACAGCAGGACAGGCAGTTCCATTAACAGCAATAATACAGAGACATTCCCAAGTTCAAATCTTTCAAGGAAGAAACGGGGGTCTCGGGAAGTTGATGCCAATGTGAAACAAAGCAGGTATCGTTGAAAATATTTATATTAACTGAATTCAGGTATTTTCTTGGAGAGGTATGCTACTGCATTGGTGCTGTTGCAAAGATGAATTCAAAATGTCCCCATCCCTTATTACTGCAATAATTTATCTTTGAAAATTGCTACGGACAAGTCCAGAGGTATTTGGACATTGACAGAGTTGTAGTACATTAGTACGGGTGGCTAATATGGAGAAATTGGTTTAGACGTGCGCCCAGTGCGCTTCCAACATATCAGGCGAAAGCTTGTATTTGATTCAGTTGCTTTGCAGGTTTATTTTTCTTCACTTTAACTCATAATACTTAACGAAAACAACAAACCGAATTACTCACATCCAAAAACACATAAGCACAAACTAGCCACATACTATGCACACACTAGGCACCGTTTGATTTTCAATCAGCAATACCTGTGTTTTGGTTTTCCCAGGTTAAATGACAAAACCCAGCTGACCCGGGGCCTGTACTACGAAACGGGATTTGGGGTTAGCGAGGTAACTTCAGGTTTAACCCTGGGTTTTCAGGACTACGACGGTGGTTCACTTCTTACCGGGGTACATCGCCATGGTAACTTATGCTGAACCGCTAACCTGCTCCGGAGCAGGTTATGTTCCAGATACAGATCGCCGGGTATAAAAGCACCGCCCACTGACCAATCAGCTCTCTTGGAAAATGGCATGCCCTTTCGAAGAGAATCCAGTGGAGCTCGGTGCGCGGATCGTGAGAGGAAAAAAAAAAGAGTGGGCTGACTTTCAACAAAAATTGAATTAGTCAAGAAACTAAGCAATTCCTTTCATACCCAAGTATCAACACTTTATCATTTCTTTTCTCCTGACAGAGAGGTATGCGAGTACGTTTGTCTTTGCTGTAGATACCTTCACTCCGTCTTTCTAAGAAAACTACTTTTGCAAATAAACCTTTATGTACAAACTGTAAATATACTGTAGAAACAAGGTATGAGTAATTTGAGAGAGGATGAAATGTCAGACCTCGTTTAATTTGAACACGACATGAACTTTTAATTTCAAGTCTAAATATTAAGTTAAATCACAGTGTAATTTACCCTTTGCTCTTCGCTACTGAAATAAGCGGCTCTGACAGCGGACTTCTCCATGCTTGCGATTGGTCATGCGCTGAAAACACCGCCCCTTTTATGTGCACGCGCTCATATCCAGATTGGAGAAACCTGGGTTGATATACCGAGTTGATAACCACCGTCGTGTGACCGCTTAGCGTGATTGAAATTGGCCGGGTTAGTGAATCTGGATAAGGAAAAGATATCCTGGGTATGTTGAACTTGCTTCGTAGTACAGGCCCCTGGGGTCCGTTTCACAAAGCAGGTTTAGTGAAAACTCTGAGTCTGTTAACCCTGAAATGAGGGAAACTCTGAGTTTTCCGTTTCACAAAGGGAGGTAACTCAAACCAGAGAAAGAGAGGTAACTCTAGCCTGTTTCACAAAGAGAGGTAACTTAAGCTCTCGGTCAGTTACCGTAGTAACAGACGCTCTGAACCTAACCTGGTCGGGACCAGGTTTATTTCAGCGAACCTGGAGTTTCTCTCCGTCTCCTCCCTCAGTGGCGTCAATTCAGCCAATGGGTCTTTACGCAATACACATCCGTTTTCTGCACCACGGACAGCAAGCGGCAGAGTTAGAGAGCGGAAAAAGCGTATCTGACAAACGCAATTGAACTTGTTCACTTTATTCACTATGTCAGTGCAACAATATCACAGGGACATCCCAGTTTAACTTCAAACAGTTAAAGTCCAAATGCAAAAAGGAGAGGGAGAGTAAAAAAAAGTCAAATATTTCCCTTAAACAGATTTATAAGAGGATTTATATCTTACTTTAAGATGAACTTGCATAATTAATCCATCAGTGGCTAACAGCCTCGTTAATATCTTCTGGACCCATCACTTGCCTTCTTTCTTTTTTTTTATTGCGTGGTTGTCCGCTTCCTTTTCATTTTTGTAAGTTAGTAACACTGCAGAGCGCACTAAAAACCAGCGACCACTGTCGTCAGGGACGCTGGGACATCACATTACAAGATATGAGGGGGGTATACAAGTGTTGGGAAAGATAATACCTACTGAAATCCATCATGTTGTTCTGATATGCATTTGTAGTTATTTTATATGTATGAATTAATAGAATAAATCAATACAAATAGATACAGAGTAATTCCATAAATGTATTTAAAAAAAAAACATTTACATTTTCCCCTGAAGCCGAGGTGTGGCAGCTGCCGTACCCAATTGACGGCCCTGATCTAAATGACAATAAAATTTCTTTTTTTTTTTCTCCAAAACATACTCGCCATACGCACGTATTAACACTTCTAACTCCAGTGGCGTGATGTATGTGGATCTTGAGATGCAAACTAATGTTTCCTCAAAGGGATTTTGTAAATTGAAAAGATAAATAAAGTTAAAAAGAAAAAAAAAATGTATTGTGCTCTTTTGTGTCGCCGGTTGCCATGGTGAATCCTTGTATCAGCGCTCTACTGATGATGGCTTTTTATTTCCCTCACGCACGGGCTTAACTCCAGGTGAAACTACTTAGAGTTGAGTAAATTACCTCAAATCCGCTGTTCTGGAACCGAAAACTCAGAGATTCCGATCTCAGAGTAGATCAACTAAGAGTTCAGGATTAGACTCAGTGTTTGTTGAACCTGCTTTGTGAAACGGACCCCTGGAATCAGCTGAGCCACACAGCAAATACAGCCCCCTAGTGGCATGGAACAGAATTACATGAAATAATCCAAAAATGAATATGCCTCATACGATACCTTTTTTACACCACCACTACAGCTTATCTGAAATAAGACAACCAAGACAAGATCAAAGTGTACACTTTCAAGATGTTTAAAAATTGGTATTCATTATTTCAGAATGGTAGGTATTTTAGGAAAAAGTACTTCAATTTCTTAGGGGTTCAGAAGTACCCCTCGATTTTGGTGTTGAGCTCATCACTGCTTTCTTTCTTTTTAAAAGTGTACCAAACTGTTCATTTGGACACCCCTAAAGTTCTTAAAGTATAAAAAGAAAGAGATCATACCCAGCACATTTACTTTATTTTAGTCAATTCTCTAAATACTTTTGAGCCCCAGAAAATGAAAACACTTTTAAAAAGGATGTATTTCTTCAAAGGTATATGCAATGTTTTTGTGTAACCTCTTAAATGAAATCTGGAAGTATACACACTGATCGCATCTCAATTGTTTATTACAAATCTATTGTGGTGAGGTTTTAACCCATAATCATTCAAACTGACTTACTTCTGGATCTAACCGTATATTTAATGAAAAGAGTTAAAATTGTCTGTATGTACTTTGATTGTCATCTAAAAAATGAAACAGAAAAACCAGCTACAGTATCAGAGAGCTAACACACTGATTAATTTACGCTAAACAAGTCTACTATATTAATAATGCTCTTTCAATTTATGTTTCAGCAACGTAACACAAACTTCACTATTTCAAGTAAGTTCGTGTTTATATTAATCAATATTTTAACAGCTTGTTAATAAATATACTTTGTAAAAATTAGAATAAAAATTGTCTTTATTGTCTAATAATAAATGATATAAAGTAGCCTGTTTATGCTTTAAAAGGGAATGGAGGTGTCATGCTCTGTCAGAACTGCAATAAGGTAAGTGAAATAACATTTAAATGACTGACTGATTTTCATCATGCTTTTGTTGTTGAAACTGATATTTTGCTTCAGAAATACAAAGTGCGCTGTGACACTGCGGCTAAACCAAACAGTTCCACCATGTTGTATTCTCCGCACTCTCTGCGCAGCCAGTAAAAACTCCACCAACATCTTTGCGGTGGGAAATAAAGCAGACAGACTACGTAAGTGATGCATCACCTAAAACAAAGTCACCAACCTGAGAGGTTTTCAGATGTAATAATCTTCTGTTTCATGGGTCAGGTATGCTTGAACATGAGTGCAACATTAATCCAGAGGAGGAAAACAGCTGCACTTATTCTGGTCCACTGGGTGCAAATTGGTAAGGTTTTTGATATTTGCTTGGTATTTCATCTCCATATCCAATAGGATAATAAGGGCAAATCCCTGTCAGGGCGGAATCAAATGATTCAAATCCCACAACTGATGCTTTCTTTGCGTCATTTGACTGTATTTTGAGGGTGGTCTTAACTGGTCATATGTTCATATCATTCTTTTTTTTTATTTTTAGTAATAATGTATTCATTTATTGATAATTGCCCAAATGATCATTTCTTTTTCATGCAATACCCTCTGGTGGAGGTGTCTAGATTAAATATACAGCCAGAATTATGTATTCAAGGTTCAAGGCTACTTCTGATGCTGTTTTTTTCAACAGTGAAGACTCTGGAGCCGCATATGTGGTTTCACAAAACAATTCATCCGTCTGTAGTGCAAGTGAGTGCTGAATGCTTTATTTAAATATTCTGAAAAAAAGTTGTGGAATATGGTTGCTTTTCTTATCTTGCCTATCAGTTTGAGAGATTTGGAAAAAAGTAGTTTATTAAAATTAAGCAGACAGTCCTCGCAAGGACTACTCAGGCCTGGCGATACAAAATGACAGTGCTGCATGACCAGCATACCTTATTGCGAGAGAATGCAAAACTTATTGTAAGGTAATGCAGAGTATTGCAAGGTAAAGCAAAAGAAAAAAATCTCCCCATATCCCCAAGGGGGTCTCCGTAGTTTAATGATTGTTGAGAACTAAAAAACATGACTATCAGTACAATAAACCTCCTTGACTTTGTTACAGAAAACTGCAGCTGCTCCACTTTCTGCAATCAATCTGGTTAGTGTTTTATCACCATACAAAATCATCAGATTTATATGACCATACATGCACTCTGAGAGCTTTTAAATATTTAATAGTTTCCTTTTTCAGATGCATACTATGCTTTTTCCATCTCAATACAAGATCCCCAGATGAACCTTTCACGTGTTTCCTCCGTGGTAACCTCCCAATCACACTCAAAATATGTATTATTCTGTCCAACCTTGTTGAATCAGATGATAATACTGACTGCATTTCGACAGATTTCATTACTGAAGACACCACCAGCTTGCTCCAGCACTGAAAAGTGAGTCTTACCTTCTGTCAAGCATAGGGAGATGAAATTCAACAAAAATGTACTTTTATCAATAACATATCATAATTGTTGTAACTTTCCATTGCAGTGTAACATGTCCGTTGTCCATCATTGCATCTGAATACAAGGTAATCAGACCAACCCGATCTCCAGAGCCGGATTAACGCAAAGGCAAACTAGGCATGTGCCTAGGGCCCGATTGACAGGGGGGGCCCAGACAGAGGGACAAAAAAAAAAAAAAAAAAAAAAAAAATTTTTTTTTTTTTTTTTTTTTTTGTCCGCACACATATTAATGGTTGATAACATGCCGGTAAAAACCTAAGGCATATATATATATATATATATATATATATATATATATATATATATATATATATATATATATGTGCATTATTACTATATTTAGTATACATACATATATATATACGCATACATACGCACAGGGCCGCCGCAAGGGATGTGCGAACCGTGCGACCGCACGGGGCCTAGCGCCCCAAGGGGCCTCGCGCCCCAAGGGGCCTGGCGCTATGGGCCGTTTTTTTTTTTTCCCCAATTTTTTTGTTTTTTTTCTTTTCTTTTCCTTTTTTCCCTTATAAATATCAACAGTCACGTTCCATTACAGACCTAAATATGTACTAGTCTGTGCATATCAATAAATATATGTGCAATGATGACGCGTGTCTGTTGTTCAATACAACTCATCAGACCAAGCGCGGACACAAGCTAGTCTGATCCAGACGGGTGGAGTTGGAACAAACTGTCACACAATGTCGAGAGAACGAGACAGATTCAGGAAATTTCCATCAGGGGATGAAAAAAGAAAAAAACGAAAGAAAATGGAAGAGTTTAATGCCTCTCTGAAAGGCACGTTTGATAAATTTGTTACAAAAATCACCGATCCGCCCGGGTCTCAAGCAGCCATGGGGCCCCGCGTCGAGGCAAGCCCAGATGATGATGAGGCAGGGCAAGGTATCCAGTATTTTGCTAATTGGAGAGTTAAAATTGCGCATATAGACACCCGATCCGACCCAAAAAAACCCAAAAATGGCTAGGGCCCCCCTAGCCATTTCACACAGGGCCTCGCAAATCTCCCAAACGGCTCTGCATACGCATACACATACATACATATACACATACAGACATACATACTACAGCACACTTTGTCTTACTGCTAATTTTATTGGTCTTTGTAGATTTGACTTCTTATTTAACTATTCAATTTAATCAACACATTTAATTAAGATTTTCTGCAAAATGCTCACAATCGATAAGATAAGGATAATTTAATAGCATTTAATAGAGCGTTGTAATAACGTATAAATAATAAAAATCTAAAAATAGTCTGATAGACTGTTTAATATACAACACATGACTTATTTTGGAATACAAAGAACCAACTTGACTATGACTATGCTATGTAAAATGTGAATTAAGTTTTATTAGTAACTTTGGTAAGTTTAAGATTTCATAAATAACATCGATGGAGGGGGGCCCAAAAATTCAATTCAATTCAATTCAATTTTATTTATATAGCGTCTAATACAACAGATGTTGTCTCTAGACGCTTTCCAGAGATCCAGAACATGAACATAAACATAAACATAAACATAAACATAAACCCCCGAGCAATTATTATATAAACAATGGCAGGTAAAAACTCCCTTAGTGGGAGAAAAGCCTTAAGCCAAACAGTGGCAAGGAAAAACTCCCCTTTAGGAGGGAAGAAACCTTGAGCAGGACCAGGCTCATAAGGGGGGACCCTCCTGCCGAAGGCCAGACTGGGGGAGTCAGGGACGTCGACAGCACACAGCAGGCAGGTGGAAGCAGCAGCGGGATGACCAGAGGTGGGGGGGGGGGCGTCAGCAGCACACAACAGTCATGTGGAAGCAGCAGCGGGATGACCAGAGGGGGGGGGGGGCGTCAGCAGCACACAACAGTCATGTGGAAGGAGTAGCGGGATGACCAGGGGGGGGGGGGGGGGGGGGGGGGGTGCAGGCAGGCGGAAGCAGCAACAGCAGACATCCACGTAGGCAGGTGGAAGAAGCAATGGGATGACCAGAGGGGGGGGGAGGGCCGGGAACACAGGCCAGAACGCAGCTCCTGAGGCTCCGGCCTGCAAACATACACAAAAGAGAAAAAAGGGGGGCCGGCACAAGAAACTACAGGAACGATGGACAAAAATGATAGCTATGATATATTTATAATAAATAAAAATGGTAATGGAGAAGAGAGGCAGGGAAAAGGAGAGGAGAAGAAGGGTGAGAGGCACCGCCCAGCGGATCATGTCGGTGCCCCCCTGCAGCATAAGCCTATAGCAGCATATCTACCGCGAAGCTATATTTGAGACTAACTATTATAGTTTTGTTCTATAGCTGCGACTATGACTACTGACTCTAACACACTAAAGTTTACACTACCTAGAGATTTACCAACACCAGCTAGAGGTTTACTAAACACTAACTATAAGCTTTACTAAACAGAAAGGTTTTAAGTTTAGTTTTAAAGGTGGAGGTGGTGTCAGCCTCCTTAACCCAGATTGGAAGTTGGTTCCAAAGTAATGGTGCCTGATAGCAGAACGCCCGCCCTCCAAATCTACATTTAGATACTCTAGGAACTACGAGTAAACCTGCACCCTGGGAGCGGAGAGCTCGGCCAGGAACATAAGGCACTATCAAATCTTGTAAATACTGCGGAGCTAAGCCGTTTTGGGCTTTATATGCAAGTAATACAATTTTAAATTGAATTCTGAATTTTACAGGTAGCCAATGGAGCGACGCTAACACTGGAGAGACGTGGTCTCTCCTGCTAATTCCTGTCAGTACTCGTGCTGCTGCATTCTGGATCAGCTGGAGCCTATTCAGCAAATTACTTGGACATCCTGCTAACAACACATTACAGTAATCCAGTCTAGAAGATACAAACGCATGAACTAGTTTTTCTGCATCCCTCTGCAAGAGGATTTTCCTAATTTTTGCAATATTACGGAGATGGAAAAACGCTATTTTACAAACCTGATTAACATATGGTTTAAACGACAAATCCCGATCGAAAACAACACCAAGGTTTCTCACAGTTGCACTGGAAGCCATCGCAACACCATCTAATCCCTTCCTAAAATGCTCTGGACCAAGAATGATAACCTCTGTTTTATCTGAATTTAGAAGCAAGAAATTTCTGGACATCCAGTCCTTGATGTCCCTAAGACATGCCTGAAGTTTAACTAACGGTTCTGTTTCATCTGGCTTCATAGACAAGTAGAGCTGCGTATCATCAGCATAACAATGAAAGTGTATGCCGTGATTCTGGATTATACTTCCCAAGGGCTGCATGTATAAACTAAACAAGATTGGCCCTAGCACTGAACCCTGCGGAACACCATAACAGACCCTCGACTGTTCTGAAGAAACCTCATGTACATGAACAAACTGGAACCTGTCAGATAGATATGATTTAAACCAACGTAGAGCTGTTTAATCCCAACAACATGCTCTAACCTGTGCAGTAAAATGCCATGATCAACAGTGTCAAAAGCAGCACTGAGGTCCAGTAGAACCAGTATGGACACTAGTCCCTTATCTGAGGCCATAAGAAGGTCATTCGTAACTCGAACCAGTGCTGTCTCTGTGCTATGATGCATTCTGAACCCTGACTGAAAGACTTCAAACAGATCATTTCTATACAAATAGTCACATAACTGGCTTGAAACTGCCTTTTCCAGAATTTTAGATACAAATGGAAGGTTAGAAATTGGCCTATAATTAGCTAAGGTGTCTGGGTCAAGGGAAGGTTTTTTAAGTAAAGGTTTAATTACTGCCACTTTGAAAACCTGTGGTACATATCCTAAGCTTAGGGATAGGTTGATTTGGTCCAGTATTGTCACACCAATAAGAGAAAAAACATTTTTGAATAGTCGAGTCGGGATGGGGTCTAACATACATGTGGTTGACTTAGCTCTATTAACGAGTGAAGTCAGCTCAGGGAGGTCTATAGGATCAAAACAGTCTAGAGTCAAGTCAGAGCCTAGGGAAGTCGCTAAAGCTGAAGAAACGCCCACAACCGGCTGGTTGATTTCTTCTCTAATTCTCGTGATTTTACTGTTAAAGAAGCTCATAAAGTCCTCACTACTGAGAGCTGCAGGAATACACGGCTCCACAGAGCTGTGACTCTTTGTCAGCCTGGCTACAGTGCTGAACAGAAAATGTGGGTTACTTTTGTTATCCTCTATCAACGTTGAATAATAAGCTGTTCTGGCTTTGCGAATGGCTTTTTTATATACTATTAGAATATCTTTCCATTCACGATAAGAGTCTACAGACTTACAAGAGTGCCACTTCCTTTCTATTTTACGCACGCTTTGTTTCAACATGCGAATATCTGAATTGTACCAGGGAGTTAAGCTCCTGTGGCTAGAAACCCTCCTTTTCAAAGGAGCAACTTCATCTAAAGCTGAGTGCAACAGATCAGCAGTGTTACTAACAAGAAAATCAACATCAACATCAAAGGTAGAACCCAGGTCACTGGCCTCTATTGCTTCAGTAGAGGCTTCACTATTTTCCACTGTCGCAAGACGAGCAATGGTCTCCTTAAATTTAGCAATAGCTTCATCAGACAAACATCTGCTAAAATAATACCTCCTGCCCTGCACTTCAACATCAACAACATTCAATTCCAACGTTATTAAATAATGGTCGGATAAAAGGGAGTTAACAGGTGACACCAACAGACCATCAGTTTCAACACAGTAGGTGAGAACGAGATCGAGAGTATGACCAAAACAATGCGTCGGCCCGTCCACTTTTTGTGAGATACCCATTGATTCTAGAAGAGAATTGAAAGCTAATTTAAGATTATCGCTTTCAACATCCATATGAATATTAAAATCACCCACTATGATGAATTTATCTGTACTGATCAATAATCCAGAAAGGAAATCTGAAAATTCAGACAAAAACTCTAGATAAGCGCCAGCAGGGGGCCGATACACTACCACTAACACAACTGGCTTCTCTGATTTCCAGCTCGGAAATTTCAGACTAAGCGTGAGGCTTTCAAACGTATTATGATTGCACTTAGGTTCAATTTTTGTTTGGAGACTGGAGTTATAAATTGCTGCGACTCCTCCGCCCCGGCCCGTGTTTCTAGGAATGTGATGATTAAAGTAGCCGGGCGGAGTTGATTCATTCAAACTAACATACTCTTCATCCTGTAACCATGTTTCTGTTAAGCAGAAAACATCACTCCTGCTCTCTGTAATTATATCGTTTACTAACAGAGACTTGGAGCTTAACGATCGTATATTTAGTAGTCCGCATCTAATTTTTCGGTCTCTTATTGGTACCAAATGTGCATTGGTTTTAATTTTTACAAGATTATTTTGGTTAACGCCTCTATAACGCCGCACCTGGTGAACTAGTGGAGGGCGGGGAACTGCAACTACTTCTATTTTGCTAGGCACCTGGTTAGAGTTACCAGTTACATCATGTAATCTTATAGTTTTGTTGGCAGGCGTTGGTCCTCGAGAAGCAGCAGAGAAGTGTGTTAAACTACAGCTCTGCATCCTGGCCTGGATCACAGTCTGCCTAGTGTAGTCCATTTATTTAATCCGGCTCTGCCGATCTCACAAAAATCTGTGAAATGCCCACGACCTCTCACCACTATTTTCCGTGGCACCAACACGGAAATGGTAGAATTCCGTGTGAGCACCACGGATATTGTACTATGCGAAGTCAATGAGGTTAAATGGTTAAAATGAATTTTCACACATTTAACAATTATATATTTAAAATATATTTACACAAATGTGTGTATCATGCCCTTAAACTACTATATACACTCTTGTTTTAGTATTAACAACCTTCATTTCTGTGAAAAAAAAAATTTGCTAAGAACTACATTTCACTAGAGTCATGCTATACAGCTTTATGCTAATCAGCGCCATATTTGTAGTCACATTGGTTTGGTTTTAACGTATAAAAACGTTTTAAAAAAACATATCAATTGAATATATCTATAATGTAGTGCATCTGAAATAGTAACTACATTTATAGAGATAATGTATGTTAAGGAATTGTAAATATGTTTGTTTATTTAGGATTGTTTATTTAACGTTATGTAACTGACTGATGTATTCACAGTGATTCAATATAAGTTGTAAATGTACCTGTGTACGGTTTTATTTTAATATTTACCATTCAAAAGCACAATATATTTAACGGTTTACTTCCACTTCCATAGCAACAGTAATCAATGACCACACATCCGCGATCGGGACACTCTTCACGTGATCAGGATCTCCGCTCGTCACTCTATGACGTAGAGGGGATGCCCAGGGAATTGTGCCCCTGTGGTTGACAAAATGGGAGAACGGTTAAATACTCGAATTTACGTTAAATACTAGAAAACACGGTTAAATACTCGCCGTCAAAATACTGTTAAAAATCATCAAAACACCATTGCTCGGGGGTCATGTTCTGGTCTCTGGAAAGATCCTAGAGACAACTTGTGTCGTAATAGACGCCATATTAATAAAATTGAATTATTTAGGAAGAAATTACAAAACATTATTACACATTACAAAAGTAAAATTTGCATCTAAACATTTATATTTCTCCTCAGGATGCCAATTTGGGTTGTAATGGTGCAGAAATAAAGTAAGTGTACTATTATGTATTTTTTTTTAAAATGTTTTACATGCAAACATATCTACCCCCTTTCCACCAAACCGGTTCCAGGGCTGGTTCTGGGCCAGTGGTCAGTTTGGAACCAGGCTTTCTGTTCCCACTGACAAAGAACTGGCTCCAGGCCATAAGAACCGGTTCCAAGGTAGCACCAACTCCTTGCTGGTCTAGAGGAAAGAACCGCTTACGTAAGCGGAAGGTGGCGGAGTTGTTAAGACCATGGCAATAGCAAGACTGCAAGATTTTCAAATAAGCGACGAATTAATCTGGATACAGCAAAGCAGCAGTGGTATGAGGAGGAGACAACCTGTCTTTTAGAGAGGGAGGGTGCTGCGCGGACCAAGCCAATATTAGAGCAAATACATTGTTGTTGCTACAATTTTTCAAACGTAGCGATGTAACTGACGTTTGCAATGACGTAATGACCTGGCTCCCCTTAGCACCCCGAGCTATGAAAAAGCAAATTGAACCAGCAACAGCACTGGCCCAGAACCAGCCCTGGAACCGGTTTGGTGGAAAAGCGTATGTGTTTTTTGTTTTCCCTTTAAAGTCTTCAAAGCTGCAGAGTGATTTTAGGCTTCACCCATGAAGTCCCGATCTGTTCAGTGGCTGCAGCTGTGGTAAACCTGTTTCAGTCTGAAGAACAAATACATTATAATGGGCAAATGAGACGAGCAGGTGTGTATATATGGGGAATGTACATTTTTCTCTATGTTCATAAACACAAACAGAAACTGCAGATGTGTTGTGTAAAACTCCTCGTTTGTATTTTCCTTGTATTTTTTTCAGCAATTTGTGGAAATGTAGGGCTGGTCGACAACCCACTGGACTCCCAGTTCATATGGGTAGAAAGCATCTTAAGGCCTGCTAACTTTTGTGCAGAAGAACAGGAGCCCAACATCACTCAAACGTGGTTTGTATGATATGCCTTGCACAATATAATCACTGCCAGCTTAGGAAAAGCTTTACCACAACTGAAACTGATAAAGTTATATGATTCAGGGATTTTACAAACATACATACATGATAAATACATGATGTAACAACTGATGTAAATTTCTAAAAGTTTTTTTCATCAATGTATCCCTTTTCTTAGTCAAAATGGAACACATGTGGTTGTGCAGCTGGAGGAGTGGTGCCATGCTGGTGGTGCATCTACCACAATTAGTTCAAATCTGACAACAATCCAACCAACCAGCACCACCTTGTCTGCAAATGTGACCCTGTTAACTGCAGCAACAAAAACAACACCACAAAACACAACAGGGGCCTTGAATGTGACCACGTCTGCCTCTGCAGCCACAGTATCTGCAACAATCAACAAAACTTTGGCCACCACAATTAAACCTGTTTCTGGAATCCCTTCAGAGACTACAACTACCAATGCAACGTGTGAGTTGTCCATTCAGCACCATGTACAAATTACGGACCACTGCAAAAGTCTTCCCCCCACTTCACGTTCATTTATTTGTTTTTAAAAGTTGTCATTAAAAAGGTTAATGTTATGGACCTTCACTAAACATTACAAAATTATAGTGTGAAATCAATAGGTGAAAAAAAACTATGTAAAGCCACTCTATGTAGAAATGCCACGTCTTGCCACATGGTGTCTGCATATCGTAAGAAAGGTTGTGTCTGGCATTAAGCATGCACAAGTGCACTTCTAGTGAGGAAGAGTAGTATTACAAAATTTAGCATAGAATTGTCTGTTGTTCTGTTTTCTACAGGGTAAAATGTATATAAAAAAAAAGAAACGTAATGTTTATTGTATCCATCCCTACTAAGGTCAATACAGAACCTTTTGCTATAGTTACAGATAGACTGCAGTCGGGTTTTCTATAGAATTTGTCTTTACTTATCGATATTTATCATTTCCTCAATTCTGACTGTTGAAATCCCACAGGATGATGCTGCCACCACCATGAAATGGATGGTGGCATGTAATAATGGGTTTATGTCACATGTTTGGATTTTCATTGGGGCCAAAAACTGTCTCATCTGACCAGAGTGCCTTCTTGGACCGTGTATATGACGGCCAACCGATTTTCCTTTTAATATTGAAAAAAAAAAACCACTTGGTTTTTCATTTTTTATTTATAAACCTGCGTGCTGGTCACATGAATTTGTTCTCAAATTTTGTTGACAGCTGCTTTAGGTCAAGCCTATGCACTGCTTGACATGACGAGAGACACATCCAAACTGACGGCCGAGCAAATAGATGAGCTGGTTTCTGAGCTGGAGAACCTTTTGTTGGGCCCAACCATCAGCTTGGCGCTGGGAAACACCTCCATCTACATTGTCAGCAATCTGCTGGGTGCTTCACCCGGGAAGCTGACAAAGTCCTCCAACAGGTCACTGTTATTATTTAACTTCTTCTAACAGGTTATGGGCTATTTATAAAACTGTTTATGACACCCAGACATTTTTACAAGAGTAGTCAGTACAATTTATGTTTACATCTTGTGTTACACGCATATGGCGTGAAGTCACAGTTGTAATGCCACACACATGTCACACATGACTTTGGGATACTGAATTTTTGTGATAAATAACTTTTTAGCATTGACAATTTCATGTCCCTCTCTGTTCCTTTTGTTCACCATCCTCTGATGGTGAAAAAAAAGTGTCAATGCAAAAAAGTTATTGATCACAAAGTTTCAGAACAAAGTAACTTGAAAATAAAAAGTAATTTTTTCCATACCAATGCATTGTTCTTCCTTCATTAGGATTATAGGCATCGTTGATACAGTGGGGCTGAAGCTGGTCATGGGAGAAATCACTGAGAATCTGTTGTCCCCAGATGTCGCTCTGTCTATTAAGCCAGTAGATGGCACTAATTTTCAGGAGACAATTTTTTCCATCTCAAGCTCCAGTAATGTGCAGGTAAGACATGAATGAACAGAACCTGTACATAGGTCTGCAGAAGCAAGGTTTGGAAACGTATAAAAATGGAAAAAAAAAAACAAACAAACAACAACAGTTCAGCAAGGTGAACTAGATTTAAAATTCTGGCTGCCAATCTTTTTACCTTCTTCCTAGAATTGATTGATTGTGTAATCCTTGGATTACATTTATTATGCATGTATATAAGAGAAGGAAGAAAGTCTAGCTGAGAGAAATCCGTTTCCCGTTTGTTGAGTCTGTGTCTCTCTGTCCATGTGCCATGTGTGCTGCAGGTGCGTGGTAATCCCAGAATGAGAAGGAGTGTGAGAGATCCCTCCATACCTCAGGGCTCAGTCAGACTGCCCCCCTCCCTCACACAGGGGTTAATCCCAGAGGAACAGCAGCTGGCCTCCAGAGTCCAGTTTAATTTCTACCAGAGGAGCACAGTTTTCCAGGTCTATACAGCCTACAACATTCCTTTAAAGAGATACAGGACTATCGTATTCTTACTTTTTGATTATAAAATCACATATCTGTTTATAATTTTGCATCCTTGATTCAGTGAGTAAACTGATTTTCAGTTCCACAGAGATATGTCGTCTCTAAACTAACATGTATTTCTTGAACCACATAGGACCAATCAATGGGAGATCGTAGACTGATCAGTGGCATTTTAGCAGCAAGTGTGGCTAATCTAACAATCAAAGGACTGCAAGACAATGTTACAATTAACCTGAGAAACACAGAAACAATTCCAGTAAGTACAATTTCAGCACATCTCCAAAGCAACTTTCTCTCTTCTTTCTCTCTTCCCATATTTTGTGTGTATATATATATATATATATATATATATATATATATATATATATACATATATACATACATACATACATACATACATACATACATACATACATACATACATACATACATACATACATACATACATACATACATACATACATACAGTGGGGAGAACAAGTATTTGATACACTGCCGAATTTGCAGGTTTTCCCACTTGCAAAGCATGTAGAAGTCTGTAATTTTTATCATAGGTACTCTTCAACTGTGAGTGAGAGAATCTAAAAAAAAAATCCAGAAAATCACATTGTATGATTTTTAAGTAATTAATTTGCATTTTATTGCATGACATAAGTATTTGATCACCTGTCAACCAGTAAGACTTCCGGCTCTCACAGACCTGTTAGTTCTTCTTTAAGAAGCCCTCCTGTCCTCCACTCATTAACTGTATTAACTGCACATGTTTGAACTCGTTACCTGTATAAAAGACACCTGTCCACACACTCAATCAAACAAACTCCAACCTCTCCACAATGGCCAAGACCAGAGAGCTGTGTAAGGACATCAGGGATAAAATTGTAGACCTGCACAAGGCTGGAATGGGCTACAGGACAATAGGCAAGCAGCTTGGTGAGAAGGCAACAACTGTTGGCGCAATTATTAGAAAATGGAAGAAGTTCAAGATGACGGTCAATCTCCCTCGGTCTGGGGCTCCATGCAAAATCTCACCTCGTGGGGCATCAATGATCATGAGGAAGGTGAGGGATCAGCCCAGAACTACACGGCAGGACCTGGTCAATGACCTGAAGAGAGCTGGGACCACAGTCTCAAAGAAAACCATTAGTAACACACTACACCGTCATGGATTTAAATCCTGCAGCGCACGCAAGGTCCCCCTGCTCAAGCCAGTGCATGTCAAGGCCCGTCTGAAGTTTGCCAATGACCATCTGGATGATCCAGAGGAGGAATGGGAGAAGGTCATGTGGTCTGATGAGACTAAAATAGAGCTTTTTGGTCTAAACTCCATTCGACGTGTTTGGAGGAAGAAGAAGGATGAGTACAACTCCAAGAACACCATCCCAATCGTGAAGCATGGAGGTGGAAACATCATTCTTTGGGGATGCTTTTCTGCAAAGGGGACAGGACGACTGCACCGTATTGAGGGGAGGATGGATGGGGCCATGTATCGCGAGATCTTGGCCAACAACCTCCTTCCCTCAGTAAGAGCATTGAATTGACAAGGCCAGAACGCAGCTCCCGAAGCTCCGGCCTGCAAACATGCACAAAAGAGAAAAAAGGGGACCAGCACAAGATACTACAGGTATAATGGACAAAAATGATTTATATGAGATACTTATGATAAATAAAAATGGGAAAGGAGAAGAGAGGAAGGGAAGAGGAGAGGAAAAGAAGGGTGAGAGGCACCGCCCAGCGGATCATGTCGGTGCCCCCCTCCAGCATAGGCCTATAGCAGCATATCTACCACGAAGCTATATTTGAAACTAACTATTATAGTCTTGTTCTATAGCTGCAACTATGACTACTGACTCTAACACACTAGAGTTTACACTACCTAGAGATGTACTAACACCAGCTAGAGGTTTACTAAACCCTAACTATAGGTGTGGAAAAGGCTAGACAGCACCTTAGGATTGCCTGCTCAATTAATGTTTGTCTGAAAAGGCTAGAGCTGCGCAAGTTTCTCACTCTCACGCAGTGCCACTCGGTCTCTGCATGTTCAGACGCTCTCAGCCAATCAGGAGCAAGCAACAGCGCATGGGGACACATGCCCGTCCCACATGCAGCCAGGCAGCTGTAGAAGCAGACCGCGATGAACGCAGTACATGTGTTGATTGTTTCTGTGGACTGCAACGTTATGTGTGTATCAAACAACCGCATACCATATACCAGCTGCAGAATAAACTGCACAAATTACTAATTCGACATCTCTGGCTGAATTTCTTATCGAACACCCTGTAGCGGGCCAACTCCTCAGCTAACCAGTCATTAGTGGTTTTTACATGGTCCTTCGAGCCGGATTAGGGCCTACTACAGCACGAGATGTCAAGAGAAGCAGGACTCGGTGCACGAGCCAAGAGGCGGACCACCCTCCCTACACACCTTAACGACTATGATGTTGGTGGCATCGGTGACTGGAGACCAGTACCAGCAGCTGATGTTCTAGAAGATGAGCAGCGCCTCACCCAAGGCGACCACCTCCTGCCCCCATATGCTCAGGAGGTGCAACCACGTGACGATTCTGAGCAGCGGCGACAGCGAAATGAGGATCCGACGGACAAACCGGTCTCCCTACGAGCCTTTATGGAGGACCTGAAGTTGCAACATCATGATCTTAATCTCAAGAGCAGGCAGAGTGAATACAGGGTGGATCTACTCAAGCAACAGAGTACAGACCAGATCGATCAGCTTCATGAGCAGATCAGACGCCTGGGAGAAGAAGTGCAGCGGCTCCAGGCATCCCGACCGGCACCACCCGCAGATCATGACGAGAACCAGCAGACCGTCACTCACCCAGGAGCTGCTATAACACCACCGCCACTCAGAGGCACTCATCATTCTAGCAAGGAGAGTGTAGCTAGCCTCGACTCTTCACCCCGCCAGCAGAGCCTGCCTTCACACCAACCCACATCTGGGAATGATGATGACCAGTCATCGCTGCGACATAATGCTCGTTCCTATGAGTATAGCCGTACGCCGGAGAAACGTCGAGTTCACTCCCCAGCACGCCACGACTCACCTGAGCGTCATCATGCTCGCCCCTATGAGTATAGCCGTACGCCGGAGAAACGTCGAGTTCACTCCCCAGCACGCCACGACTCACCTGAGCGACATCATGCTCGCCCCTATGAGTATAGCCGTACGCCGGAGAAACGTCGAGTTCACTCCCCAGCACGCCACGACTCACCTGAGCGACATCATGCTCGCCCCTATGAGTATAGCTGCACGCCGGAGAAACGTCGAGTTCACTCCCCAGCACGCCACGACTCGAGAGACATCGAGTCTACTCCTCAGCTCACCACGAATCACCAGAGCGACTTCACGCTCACTTTGACGAGTATAGACGGATGTCGGAGAAACATTGTGTCCGCTCCCCAGTGGAATTCTACGCCACAGAGCAACGTTATGATTACCCTTACAGGTACCGGGCCACGCCAGAAAGACGTTATGCCACATCTCCTGAGTACCAACCCCGATCAGGAAGACATGATGCCACGCAGCACCGTCACTCCAGACACCGCTCTCAGAGTCCAATCGGTGGTCGGGAGCGGTCATACCGGGGTCCTACACCCACAATCCCTGACTTCGTTCATCCGAACCCGAGGGAATTCTCAAGACTCCGTATGGCATTGGATAACCTCCTCCCCGCCGACGCGACAGAGAGGTTTAAATTCCAGGTCTTGTGTGACCACCTCAAGCTGGAGGAGGCTTTGTTGACAGCAGACTCATACGTCAACTCACCATACCCCTTCTCCGACACCATGGCAGCCCTCAACCAACAGTTCGGGCAGCCCCACCAGTTGGCACTCCAGCGTATTGCTGAGCTGATGGACGGACCCAATATCCTCAGCGGAGACGTCAAATCGTTTCGGACTTTTGCCTTGAAGGTCCGTTCCCTAGTGAGCATGTTGGAGCAGCTAGGTAGGAAGGGCACAGTGGAGCTGGAGTGTGGGTCCCATGTCTCCAGGCTCCTTGGAAAGCTGCCACACGACATGAGATCCAGCTTTCGCAGGTTCATCCATCCGCAGCGTGTCCCGATCCCTACTCTTCTTGATCTGTCGGACTGGTTAGAGTTTGAGATGCAGGTGCAGGTTGACACGTCAAGGTTCAGCTCCTACAAAGTGGTTAGCGCTAAGAGGGAGCAAAGCAGGCCTGCCAAGCCCTCCGGGAAATCAGCTGCCATCCTGCTTAGTACCGAGCATCCACAGTCTGAAATGCAGGCAAAGTCACCTGCCAGCCAGGAGAAAGGGAAGAAGTACTGCGCCTATTGCGATCAGAGTAGGCACACCCTCAACAACTGCACCAATTTCAAGCAGCTCACTACGGCCCAGAAGCAGAGCTGGATTAGAGACAATAACCGATGCTGGCGCTGTGGGCAAGCCCATAGAGCTGCAGAGTGTGACCTGAAGATGACCTGCAAAACCTGCAACAACAGACACTTGCTTGTCCTTCACGACGTCAACAGCAGGGTTCGAGAGAAGGCCAATCAGGACCATAACGCTCCCCAGCCAGACTCCTGTCTCCTGAATACAGCTGAGGAGGTCCTGTATGTCGACCGACCACCTGGAGGACGGAACGTGCTGTTGAAGGTTAGTAAGGTTCTGCTCCGACATGGGGATCGAATCCTGGAGACCTATGCTGTCCTGGACGACGGCTCAGAAAGGACTATTTTGCTGCATGCTGCCTCCCAGCAGCTGGGGCTGGATGGCCAACCTGAGGACTTGCCTCTCCGAACTGTGAGTCGGGATCTCCAGGTCCTGCACGGGTGGTCAGTGTCCTTCACGCTGTCCCCTGCATCCCAGCCACATAAAGTCTACCACATCAAGGGGGCTTTCACCGCCAAAGAACTCGGTCTGGCCGAACACACACACCCCATTGACAGCCTGGTAAAGAAATACCGCCACCTCCAAGGACTGCCCTTACAGAACATAGACGGAGCGCATCCTGTCCTGCTGATTGGTTCCGACTACCCCCACCTGATCACCCCAGTCGAGCCCGTCCGACTTGGTCCGCCTGGGGGGCCGGCTGCCGTCAAAACCAGGCTGGGATGGACATTACAAGGTCCAGCTCAAACCCTGAAGCATTGGCTCAGTCCATCACATTGCTATCTCACCTCCACACGAACCCCACCAGAGGAGCTGTACACTCATGTTGAGCGGCTTTGGCAGATGGACGTTTTACCGTGGCGCAATGCAAAGGCCAGCACTAGGTCGCGTCAGGACCAGCAGGCAGTAGACCTCCTAGAGGCTAAGACCATAAGACTGAACATTGAAGGGGTCTATCGCTACGCAACCCCACTGCTGCATGTCTCCTCCCTGCCTCAACTTTGCGCTCCCAAGGAATCCGTCCTCCCACAGCTACGGAGCACGGAGAAGAGACTAGCCAGGGCACCGGAGCAGGCTGCCGCCTACATAGGAGAAATAAGGAGACTGGAGACAGCAGGTTATGTGGTCCAACTGGAACCAGGTGCAGAAGATACACCCACAAGTTGGTACATACCGCACCACATGGTTCAGCATAACGGTAAGAACCGAGTGGTGTTCAACTGTTCTTTCCAGTTCCAGGGTCAGAACCTCAATAAGCTCTTACTGCCAGGGCCTACCCTTGGGCCCTCCCTCCTTGCAGTGCTGTTGCGCTTCCGAGAACATTCTGTAGCCATTAGCAGTGATATTCGTGGAATGTTCCACCAGGTCCGACTCCTCCCGGAGGACTGCCCCCTACTCCGGTTCCTCTGGCGAGATCTGAAACGGGAGGAACCACCAAGGGTCTATGAGTGGAGAGTGTTGCCCTTTGGCACCACCAGCAGCCCCTGCTGTGCCATATTCGCTCTTCAGAAGCACGTCCTTGACCATAGCCAGCCGGGGGATGAGGTGCAAGAGGCAGTTCTCAAGTCCTTCTACGTGGACAACTGCCTGCGGAGCCTGCCATCTGAGGAGGAAGCAAGAGCCTTGGTGAACAGGCTGCAAGTGCTCCTGGCCGAAGGAGGCTTTGAGCTGCGCCAGTGGGCAAGCAACCGTTCGGTCGTCATCGATCATCTTCCGTCAGAAATCAGGTCAGTCAGTTCTGAGCTCTGGATAGCCCAGGGTCAGCCAGACGGTCAGGAGTCAGCGCTCGGCCTCCAGTGGCATTGCCAATCCGATACGCTATCCTACAAACTCAGAACCCTGACGTACTCACAGCCTACTCTACGCGTCATTTACAAGATATTGGCAAGCCAATATGACCCCATAGGCTACCTGGTGCCCTTCACCACAAGAGCAAAGGTGGTGGTGCAACAGCTTTGGGCAAAGCAGAGAGAGTGGGACGACCCTGACCTCCCTGCAGACTTGCTCCGGACCTGGAAGGAGTGGGAAAGAGAGTTGCCTGAGCTTCAGAACATCACCCTTCCCAGATGCTACAGCAGCTCAGATCTGGACACTCCAAGCAGTCAGAGGGACATTCACGTGTTCTGTGATGCTTCAGAGAAGGCCTATGGCTCCGTAGCGTATCTCAGAACGGAGGACCCCGGTGGTAAAGTTGAGACGGCCTTCCTCACCGCAAGGTCACGCGTGGCTCCTAAGAAACAGCAGACCATCCCTCGGTTGGAGCTGTGTGCCGCTCTGACAGGTGCACAACTTGCCTCAGTCCTTGCCACAGAGCTCACACTGACCATCCGTCATATCGTCCTGTGGACCGACTCAACCACTGTGCTCACATGGCTTAATTCAGAGTCCTGCCGATTCAAAGTCTTTGTGGGTACTCGTGTTGCGGAAATACAGGACTTGACTGAGGGTAGCACCTGGCGCTATGTGGACTCGGCTAACAACCCAGCGGACGATATAACCAGGGGAAAGACCCTGGCCGAATTAAGTGCACAGAGCCGCTGGTACCAGGGACCACCCTTCCTTCGCCAAGCACCAGAGCAGTGGCCAGAGACTCCACCGGCCACCTACCTGGATGGGGAAGAGCTCAGGAAGGCAACACTCTGTAACCTCACCACCACGAGCCCTAGTTCCACAGCATCTGATGTAAGCTCATATACATCCTTGGCAGAGCTTCTCAAAGCCACCATCCAGAGCCAACACGGGGCGGCTGGCACCACCCCCTCGGCCAGCGATTACAGAGAGGCTGAAAACTGCCTCCTCCAACAGGCACAGGAAGAATGCTTCCCTCTAGAATGTGCACACCTTAGAGCCGGCAAGCCACTACAGAATAACAGTCGCCTGCTCACCCTGGCGCCGGAACTAGATACCACCACTCAGCTAATCCGCGTGGGAGGGCGTTTACGTTGCTGTACTCATCTCGACACCGAAGTAATTCATCCCATCATCCTCGACCCTCAACACCCACTGACGCAACTAATCATTAAAGACCTAGATGGGAAACTGCGCCACCCAGGGCCGGAACGGGTCTTTGCTGAGGTGCGCAGGAAGTACTGGATTTTGCGTGGAAGGGAGGCCATTCGCCGCTACCAGCAAGGGTGTACAGACTGCCGCAAATGGCGTAGTAAGCCAGATGTGCCACGGATGGCAGATCTTCCCCCATCTAGACTGCGCTTGCACCAGCCTGCCTTCTACTCCACTGGAGTAGATTGCTTCGGGCCCTACTCAGTCACCATAGGAAGGAGGAAGGAAAAGAGGTGGGGGATCATATTTAAATGTATGACAACCCGAGCAGTTTACCTCGACCTCCTTTCTGGAGTCGACACCGATTCCTTCCTTATGGCATTCCGCCGGTTCTCAGCTCGGAGAGGTACGCCTTTCGAGCTCATATCTTACCGGGGAACCAACTTCCGGGGCGGCGAACGGGAGCTTAGGGAGGCCTTCACTGCCCTGCAACCCGACCTCCAAGCCCAACTCGCTAAGGAGCAGATTCGGTTCAGCTTCAACCCCCCGAATGCCCCCCATTTCGGGGGATGTTGGGAAAGAGAGATCCGTTCTCTGAAACAAGCCCTCCAGGTTACCATAGGTGCACAGTCGGTGACCGAAGAAGTGCTAAGGACTGTTCTGGCTGAGATCGAAGGGATCCTCAATGCCAAGCCACTGGGATACGTCTCGTCTGATGTCGCTGACCCGGATCCAGTCACCCCGAACTCCCTGCTGATGGGGCGGCCGAACGCATCACTGCCCCAAGTGGTGTACCCAGAAACAGAGATCCTCAGTCGACGCCGGTGGAGGCACAGCCAACTCTTAGCCGACCACTTTTGGAAGCATTTCATCAGGTACTATCTCCCTGGCCTACAAACGCGCCAGAAATGGACCTCTGAATCCACGGATCTGCAAGTTGGTGTTCCTGTGATGGTAGTGGACCCACAGCTACCCCGAGCACTGTGGCCAGTTGGGAAGATCTCCCAGGTTATACCTGGATCCGACAACCGTGTCAGAACTGTTGACGTGAGAGTGGGAGACTCCACCTACACACGCCCAGTAGCCCGTGTCATCCGTCTCCCAGCTCTACCCGACTAAAGACGCCTGAAGCCTTTTCTGGATGGTACAGCTTCCCAAGGGAAGCTGGGGGCGGCTGTGGAAAAGGCTAGACAGCACCTTAGGATTGCCTGCTCAATTAATGTTTGTCTGAAAAGGCTAGAGCTGCGCAAGTTTCTCACTCTCACGCAGTGCCACTCGGTCTCTGCATGTTCAGACGCTCTCAGCCAATCAGGAGCAAGCAACAGCGCATGGGGACACATGCCCGTCCCACATGCAGCCAGGCAGCTGTAGAAGCAGACCGCGATGAACGTAGTACATGTGTTGATTGTTTCTGTGGACTGCAACGTTATGTGTGTATCAAACAACCGCATACCATATACCAGCTGCAGAATAAACTGCACAAATTACTAATTCGACATCTCTGGCTGAATTTCTTATCGAACACCCTGTAGCGGGCCAACTCCTCAGCTAACCAGTCATTAGTGGTTTTTACAATAGGCTTTACTTAACAGAAAGGTTTTAAGTTTAGTTTCAAAGGTGGAGGCAGCACGGTGGCTTAGTGGTTAGCACTGTTGCCTCACAGCAAGAAGGTCCCCGGTTCGACTCCCAGGCCCGGCAGGGGCCTTTCTGTGTGGAGTTTGCATGTTCTCCCCGTGCTTGCGTGGGTTTTCTCCGGGTACTCCGGCTTCCTCCCACGGTCCAAAAACATGCATATTAGGTTAATTGATGATTCTAAAATTGCCCGTAGGTGTGAGCGTGAGTGTGATTGTGAGAAGATTTGTGTGTTTATATTTGGCCCTGTGATGGACTGGTGATGGACCTGTCCAGGGTGTAACCCCTGCCTCTCACCTAAAATGAGCTGGGATAGGCTCCAGCAGACCCCCGTGACCCCGCAAGGGATAAAGAGGGTAAGATAATGGATGGATGGATGGATTCAAAGGTGGAGGTAGTGTCAGCCTCCTTAACCCAAATTGGAAGTTGGTTCCATAGTAATGGTGCCTGATAGCAGAACGCCTGCCCTCCAAATCTACATTTGGATACTCTAGGAACTACGAGTAAACCTGCACTCCGAGAGCTCTGCCAGGAACATAAGGCACTATCAGGTCTTGCAAATAATGCAGAGCTAAGCCGTTTTGGGTTATGGTTTACAGTTTAAGATTAAGATTCCCAGAATATTCAAATTTTTTGAGATAGGATATTTGAGTTTTCTTAAACTGTAAGCCACGATCAGCAATATTAAAATAATAAAAGACTTGCAATATTTCAGTTGATTTGTAATGAATCCAGAATGTATGACATTTTTGTTTTTGTAATTGCATTACAGAAAATCACAATATTCTAATTTTCTGAGACAGTCCTGTAATCCCTTTCTAAGATGCTCTGGACCAAGAATGATAACCTCTGTTTTATCTGAATTTAGAAGCAAGAAATTTCCGGACATCCAGTCCTTGATGTCCCTAAGACATGCCTGAAGTTTAACTAACAGTTCTGTTTCATCCAGCTTCATAGACAAATAAAGCTGCGTATCATCAGCATAGCAATGAAAGTGTATTCCGTGATTCTGGATGATACTTCCCAATGGCTGCATGTATAAACTGAACAAGATTGGCCCTAGCACTGAACCCTGGGGAACACCATAACAGACCCTTGACTGTTCTGAAGAAACTTCATGTACATGAACAAACTGGAACCTGTCAGATAGATATGATTTAAACCAACGTAGAGCTGTCCCTTTAATCCCAACAACATGCTCTAACCTGTGCATAAAATGCCATGATCTACAGTGTCAAAAGCAGCACTGAGGTCCAGTAGAACCAGTATGGAAACTAATCCCTTATCTGAGGTCCAGTAGAACCAGTATGGACACTAATCCCTTATCTGAGGTCCAGTAGAACCAGTGTGGACACTAATCCCTTATCTGAGGTCCACTAGAACCAGTATGGAAACTAGTCCCTTATCTGAGGCCATAAGAAGGTCATTTGTGACTCGAACCAGTGCTGTCTTTGTGCTATGATGCATTCTGAACCCTGACTGAAAGACTTCAAACAGATCATTTCTATACAAATAGTCACATAACCCTTTTCCAGAATTTTAGATACAAATGGAAGGTTGGAAATTGGTCTATAATTAGCTAAGCTGTCTGGGTCAAGAGAAGGTTTTTTAAGTAAAGGTTTAACTGCAACTTTGAAAACCTGTGGTACATATCCTAAGTTTAGGGATAGGTTGATCTGGTCCAGTATTGTCGCACCAATAAGAGAAAAAACATTTTTGAATAGTCGAGTCGGGATGGGGTCTGACATACATGTGGTAGTCTTAGCTCTATTGACGAGTGAGGTCAGCTCAGGGAGGTCTATAGGATAAAAACAGTCTAGAGTCAAGTCAGAGCCTAGGGAAGTCGCTAAAGCTGAAGAAACGCCCACAGCCGGCTGGTTGATTTCTTCTCTAATTCTCGTGATTTTACTGTTAAAGAAGCTCATAAAGTCTTCACTACTGAGAGCTGCAGGAATGCACGGCTCAACAGAGTTGTGACTCTGTTGAGCCTGGCTACAGTGCTGAACAGAAAACGTGGGTTTCTTTTGTTATCCTGTATCAACGATGAATAATAAGCTGTTCTGGCTTTGCAAATTGCTTTTTTATATACTTTTAGAATATCTTTCCATTCACGATAGAAGTCTACAGACTTACAAGAGTACCACTTCCTTTCCATTATATGCAAGTTTTGTTTCAACATGCGGATATCTGAATTATAACAGGGAGTTAAGCTCCTGTGGAAACCCTCCTTTTCAAAAGGAGCAACTTCATCTAAAGCTGAATGCAACAAATCAGCAGTGTTACTAGCAAGGAAATCAACATCTGCAGAGGCAGAACCCAGGTCACTGGCCTCGACTACTTCACTATTTTCCACTGTCTTAAGATGAGCAATCTCCCTAAATTTAGCAATAGCTTCATCAGACAAACATCTGCTTAAAATAATACCTCCTATTTTGTAGAGTCAGAGCTGTCTATGAAGACCAGATTTTTGACAGCATACTCATGGGAAGCATAGCTAGCAAATGATGAGATATTCACTGAATGTGACAAAAAAAGTGTTCTTCGTTAGTAATGAAAACATTGCTTTCCCTACCTTTAAATGTGAAGCACTTTGCACACTCTGCTTTGTTCAGTAAAGCCTGCTATATATTGTTTCATTCATTCAGATGAGCAACAATGTTGCAAGCAACCCAGTGGCAAAGTAAAAAAGTTGCAAAAATATAACAATGTTGGTTTTCCACTTGTATATCCTTTGAGACCTGAAAAGAAGTCATACTATTTGCACGTATCCTTGGTTTCCATGATGAGCATGATACATGTCGACTGCAGACCACTACAACCTTGTATCCTTCTCCCAAACTACAGGCTAATTCTGTACCAGTATGTGTTTTCTGGGACTTTACATCTAATAGTAAGTTTTTATTTTTGCTTTGTTTTGTTTTTCCCAGAATGTCTACTCAAATTTATTAAACACAAAAAACAAATCTGAGCATAGACTGTGTTCTATTTCATCCCTGCTGACCGCCAGAGGCGGTGCTTCAGGCATTGAATATTCCCGTTCGCGCATGCGCAGTTCAAGTATGTATACCAACAACGTCACCTGTGACCCCTGGATGACCCGGAGAAGTCGATATCTTCCGGCTTCGTCAGAGGATCAGTTCCTTTTCATCTTCTCGCGCGCAGGTTTGCTTTGGAAGCGTTGAAGCCGCATTTCAACAAATCTGACTTATAGTTCGTGGCTGGTAGTTCCGTGACCGTTGCCGGTCGGAGCAGCGGACAATTCACCCTCCAGGAACTGCGACGGCAAAACTTTCTTTGGAGTTTGTCAGCATGTGGACGCGGCGCGTCCTTGTGTTCGCCGGTGAGCCGGTGCTGTCACTCCCGGGACGAGGTATGTGACAACTGAGTTCTTTGCATTGTTTATTTTGTATTGATATGGTTGCTTTTGCGCACCCGATTTCTTTATTTCCTGGCTTTTTTTCTCAGCTGGAGGGTCGCGTTAGCACTTCCCAGCTGCCAGCATGTATATTATTAGTTGTCTTAACCGACCCCTGCTGGTGTAGGCTGCATACGCGCTCCCTCCCCCCAGCATATGGTCTCACTCTGATTGGCTGCAGCGTTAGCGCTCTGCTTTTGTGTAGTGTTGTTTATTTGTCTTGTTTTTTCACAAATCCTTTGCTGGGGTCCGTTTCACAAAGCAGGTTCAACAAACCCTGAGTCTAATCCTGAACTCTTAGTTGATCTACTCTGAGATCGGAAACTCTGAGTTTTCGGTTCCAGAACAGCGGATTTGAGGTAATTTACTCAACTCTAAGTAGTTTCACCTGGAATTAAGCGCGTGCGCCACAACTATCAAAAGCCAGTATCTATAGAGCCCTGATACAACGATTCACCATGGCAACCGGCGACAACAACGGCAAAAGATCCACATACTTTTTCTTTTTTTTTTTTACTTTATTTAACATTTCAATTTACAAAATCCCTTTGAGGAAACATTGCATCTTAAGATCCACATACTTCACACCGTGTCCTTTTTCACCCGAATGGAATTAGAGATTTTAATGCACGCATACGGCGAATTTGAACATGTTTTTCAAAAAAAAGAGTAACACCGCAGCACAGAATATAATATAAAATTAATTTAACAGATCTCCACATCATTCCCCTGCAATCCTGTGGTACCCCTTGATGGCTTGGACAGGTTTATGTAGGCTTGCCACCCGTCCCTTGAAATACGGAATTGTTCCGTAATTGGGAATTAAAAGTTGCGTTCCGTATTGAACCAATACAGACACATATTATGCCAGGGGTCTCCAACCTTGGTCCTTGAGAGCACCTATCCAGCATGTTTTAGATCTTTCCCTGCTTCAGCACACCATGATACAAGGAGCTGTGTCAGCAACAGAACTGTCCAGACCTTGATGACAAGTTAATGACGACCATTGATTAGAATCAGGTGTGTTCATGCAGGGAGACACCTAAAACATGCTGGATAGGTGCTCTCCAGGACCGGAGTTGGAGACCCCTGTATTATGCTCTTATTTATTCATGTAATAATATACAGGTGGAGGTCGGAAAATTTCAATATATTGCAAAACTTAATTCGTAGTAAATTCAACTTAAGGTGAAACAAATATTATTTCCCACTACATGCAAAGTGAGATATTTCAAGCCTTTATTTGTTATAATTTTGATGTTTATGGCTCACAGTTTATGAAAACCCCAAATAAAAAATCTCCAAAAATTAGAATATATTATGAAATCATTAAACAATTCAATCATCAAAATTATAACAAATAAAGGATTAACATAGATTGCTTTGCCTGTAATGAGACTATGTACTGTAATGTACATGTATTACGCGGTCTGATAACCATCTCCCGATGAACATTTAATTCTCTGCGCACTAATTCTGCACCTTCATCAATTGTGTCTTCATCAAAAGGACATGCCATGTTCGTGACAATGGACTTCTAATATATATAGGCTACTGATTCTGTTTTTAATGACAGACGGCAGAACTTCGCCAAAACTCGCCTGCTGACTGAATGAATGAGGAAATCAAATGTGCGTGTGGCTCTGAAAGAGGGCGGAGACGCAGAGAAACTCCAGGTTCATTGACATAAACCTGGTCCTGACCAGGTTAGATTCAGAGCGTCTGTTACTACGGTAACTGACCGAGAGCTTAAGTTACCTCTCTTTGTGAAACAGGCTAGAGTTACCCCTCTTTCTCTGGTTTGAGTAACCTCCCTTTGTGAAACGGAAAACTCAGAGTTTCCCTCATTTCAGGGTTAACAGACTCAGTTTTCACTAAACCTGCTTTGTGAAACGGACCCCTGGAGTGTAAGCGCTCCATGTTTCCAGAGTAAGAGATATATTCTATAATAACGCCTCTGTTGGTGTAGGCTGCATACGTGCTCCCTCACCCCAGCATTCGCTGGTCCTGCTCCAGCTGACCGCAGCGTTCGCGCCCGGGTGGTCTGGAGTGTTGCCACTACATTGCCTTGGCTGGTACAGGTGGCGTACGCGCCCCTTCCCCCCAGTGTTAGGCTTCATTGGCTGGCGACCAGTGGCGTCCACGCTCTTGGCATCTGGATAGGTACATTGGTGTGGTGCCACTATATATTCTTTGTTATTTTTTGTGATAACGCCTCTGCTGGTGTAGGCAGCGTACGCGCTCCCTCCCCCCAGCATTCGCTATTTCGGCTCCAGCGACCGCACGCTCTCGAAAAGTGCAGTGGTGTGGTGCCACAAATATGGAGGTGCTGCACTACTGTGTGTCCTGTGAGGCCCCTCTGCAGCCAGATGATGGGCATGATCTCTGCCCCACCTGCCTCGGCCCTGAGCACCTGAGGGAGGCGCTCTCCGACAATCCCTGTGGGAACAGCAGCTACATGCCTTTGGCTGTAAAAGCTAGCTAGAACAGTCGGGGTGAAGGGGGCCTCCCTCCGTCAGGTTGCATGCTCCAATCTAGACGTTCTAAACGCCGGGTGGAGGCGACTGTGACTGCGCCCTCCGAGAAGGCAAAGTCTGGTCACGACAGGCTTTCTTCAAAGGTGGATCAGCTGTCTGCTGAGTTAGCCCAGATGAGGGCCATGTTCAGGGCCTGCCCACCTGCTGTCCCTTCGGAGGAGGATGTGGTGAGGGAACACTCCTTCGATACAAGAGCTGTTCCCACAGGATGATACGCTCTCAGTAGCAGCTTCGGCTACCTACTTCCAAGATGGGGGAGATGTGGGAGATGGGGTCTCCCAGGCCTCAGGGCCAGGCTCTCATTCCTCGGCCCGGAGTTCGCTGGCTGAGACAGAGGACGGCTCCATGCGCTTGGCCCTAGATCGCCTGCGGCTGGACATCCCACAGCAGGCGGAGCCGGCTCCTGCAAGTGCCTTCTTCAGGCGCAGGCCGGCCTCCACAGCCTTTGCTGTTCCTCACTCGGAGGACTACTTGAAGGTGTTACAGGCCTGTTGGAGAGACACTAAGGCTTGCTCCCGGCTTTCTGCTGACGGTCGAACCCTGCAGCGACAGTTGGCCTTTTTCCGGTTCCTGGTCGCTGCTCATGTGGTCGACTGGCCGGTCAGCTGAGCAGATTTACGTTCTTTTTTACGCTCTTTTTACGCTCTCTTTACGCTCTGTTTTTTCTCTTTTTTGCCTGTTTTGTTTGTATTTTCGGCGACCATCCGGCACTTTTTTGGGGATTCATTTCTCTGCGACGCTACATGTGTTTTTTTACACCCCGACATGGCGCCGCGGCTCAATTACAGCAGAGACTTCCTCATCCAGCTGCGGCCCCAGCCTGAACTCCGGACTTTCCGCTCCGACGGACTACTTTCCTGGGATTATGCTCCGTGGATACCCCAATAACCAGCACAACTCTGACTGCAAAACTCGCAAGGTAAACAGGAGGGGATTAAAGAAGGGTGGAGTGAGAGCAAGACTCAAACGGGAGACACACAAACAAAGAGCGCTCCCGTCCATTATCCTGGCCAACGTGCGGTCTCTCCGCAATAAACTGGACGAGCTACAGGCCTGTGTCAACCACCTGCACGAGTTCAGAACTGCTTCTGTTCTGGCTTTCGCGGAATCGTGGCTTAATAACAGCGATCACGACGGCATGCTGCACATTTACTGCTTTTCAGCACTCGTTCGTCTGGACAGAGACAGTGAACACACCGGGAAACAACATGGCGGCGTGTGTCTGTTTGTAAACAACAACTGGTGCTCTACAGTCACTGTGAGAGAGAGGCTGTGCACCGCAGACATTGAGCTTCTGGCTGTTTCCCTGCGCCCCTACTACCTCCCCAGAGAATTCCCTCAGCTCTTCATCATCCTGGTCTACATCCACCCCAGAGCTAATGCAGCTAAAGCATTAAATAAACCCCCCACCCTCGGCTCAGCAGACCACCACACCATCCTGCTGGCCCCTGCTTACACTCCAGTCATCAGGAGGATTAAGAAGGCCACCAAAAAAACAAAGCAGTGGACAGCGGAAAGCATCCTCACCCTTCAAGAATGCTTCGAAGCCACTGACTGGGACAGCCTCCTCTCTCCCTCCGATGACATCAATGAACAGGTCGACACAGTGTCATCATACATCTCCTTCTGCACGGACACTATTATTCCCTCAAAAACAGTCACCATCTACCCCAACAATAAACCCTGGATCACCAAGGAGCTCAAGGAAATTCTCAACAAAAATAAGAGGATTTTCTTCACTGGCTCCGCTCTGGAAAAAAGTAGGTCAAAAGGGCAATTAAAACTGCCAAGCTGGATTATAAAAACAAAGTGGAGGAAAAGTTCATCACAGGGGACCTCCGCTCAGCCTGGCAGGGCCTCAAAACCATGGCCTCTGACACTGCTTCCACCTCCCCTAGAACCATCCAGGTGGAGTGCAGCACCCCCTCCTCCCTCCCTGACGACCTAAATACCTTCTACTCCAGTTTTGAGTCGGACAACACCACCGAGCTGGAGGAGTCCAGATCCTCACTCAAACCTGGTAGCTCTGCACTCACCTTCAGGACTGTGGACGTGGTGAGTGCCCTCAGGAGGACCAGAGAGAGGAGCTCACCCGGTCCCGACAACATCAGCGGCCGACTCCTGAGACACTGTGCAGGGCAACTAGGGAGTGTGTTCCGGACTCTTTTTCAACACTCCCTCGACAGCCCCACCGTTCCACAGCTGTGGAAACCCTCCACAGTCATCCCTATCCCCCCAAAAAATAAACCTAAGACTCTGAATGATCTCTGTCCCGTGGCCCTCACCTCCCTGGTGATGAAGGCCATGGAGAAGATCATCAAACCCATCTCATCAGAGCAACTGACTTCCTAATGGACCCACTCCAGTTTGCATATCGCGCAGGCAGAAGCGTGGATGATGCAAAAACCTTCATCATGGACTCCATTCACAAACACCTGGAGCTCCCTGACTCATGCGCCAGACTACTGTTTGCTGACTTCTCATCAGCATTCAACACCCTGCAGCCCCACATCCTGGCCACTAAACTTTCCTCCCACTTTCATCTGGATGATCAGTTAATCCTGTGGATCCTGGACTTTCTGACCAACAGGACTCAGAGGGTCCGGGTCAACAACTCTCTCTCTGACCTCTGCTCCACCTCCACTGGCTCCCCCCAGGGCTGTGTGCTCTTCCCCCTGCTCTTCATCCTCTACACCGATGACTGCAGAGCCACTCAGCCCAACTGCCATCTGGTCAAGTACGCTGACAACACAGTTCTCCTGTCGCTGCTGTCAGGCCCCTCACAACATCATGGACCTGTTCTACAGGAGTTTGTGGAGTGGTGTGACAGCTCCAAACTGGAACTTAACCCCAGCAAGACCAAATAGATGGTGGTGACCTTCTCCAGCAGACAGAGGGATCTGGCTGCTGCAGTCACCACCACCATCCACGGGAAGCCAGTGGAGACAGTCGTCGAGTACAAATACCTGGGCACCATCTTTGAAAACCTCCTGAAATTCTCTGCCAACACAGAGGAGATTCTCAGGTAGTGTCAGCAACGGCTGTACCTCCTCAGGAAACTCAACTCCTTTAGAGTCAGCACACACATCATGATGACTTTCTACTACGCCTTCCTGGAAAGCATCATGACCTTCTCTATGACCTGCTGGTTCCACTCCCCCTCTCAGCCTCTCTGCAGGAGGACAATGTGGCTGCAGACGCAGTTACGTTCTGTGATGATTCTCTGGAAGCCTTCGGCCTTCTGTCCAGGGAAGTCAGACGGATGATGTCCATCCTGGTCCAGACTCGTCGCCAAGTCTGGCTTTCACAATCAACCCTAACAGAGGCGTCTCGGAGGACTCTCCGTGGCCTCCCAGTGGAGCCGGGAGAGATGTTTGACCCAGCAGCGCAGGAAGCGCTGGAGCAGACCATCAAGGCTGGGCAGACCAGGCAGCAGCTTGCAGGCCCTGGGCGTATGCCTCCCCGCGACAGACCTAGGGGCCCGGCGGTTGCCTCCCGAGCCCGTTTTCCACCACCAGTGGTCGCCATGAGCGACCTTCTGTGCAGAGGCCAGCCCGTGACTTTCGGGACTCTGTCCGACTGCCCTCCAGGCGACCTCGAGCCGCAGATTCGGTCCGCCCTTCAGGGGCAGGGGGGCCAGGAACTGAGGCCCCGGGGCCGGCGGTCAGATACTTTTCCCATCAGCAGCTCGAGTACTGGGCTGCTCATGCTTCGGACCCATGGGCTGTTGCCACCTTAACCCATGGGTACGAGCTTCAGTTCCCGACGCCGGCCCCCACCATCCAGCCGGGTCAACATGACCATCATCGGCGACCCGGTGAAAGCCCTAGCTTTGGACCAGGAGTTGTTCGCCCTCCTGGCCAAGGGCGCCATCGAGGCCGTAGACCCTCTGTCGCACCCCAGGGGGTTCTACTCAACATACTTCCTCATGAAAAAAAAAGGCCGGTGGATTTCGTCCAATCTTAGACCAGAGGGCACTCAACAGGTTTATGAAGGACATACCATTCCACATGTTGACCATGGCAGACGTTCTGCGAACTGTCGCCGAAGGGAAGTGGATGGTCCATGGATCTCAAGGACGCTTATCTTCATGTCCCTATGGGCTGTATTCCATCTCGCAGGGAGATTGTCACCACCGATGCCTGCCCCTCAGGATGGGGTGCTGTGTGGCAGAGCAGGACAGCTCAAGGCCGGTGGTCGGTGGCCGATGGTGCCGAACACATCAATGTGCTGGAGCTGCGTGCGGTGCACCTGGCTTTACAGCACTTCCTGCCATACCTCAGAGGCAGGCACGTCCTCATATGGTCAGACAACACCTCGACTGTATATCACATCAACCATCAAGGCGCGACCAAGTCTGCACGGCTGCTGCAGGTGTCGCAGGAGCTCCTGGCCTGGACAGCCCCTCGCCTGATCAGCCTACGGGCAGTATATCTACCGGGAAGGCGAAACCACCTGGCAGACTTCCTTTCCCGCCAAAAGCCTCCATCGGGGGAGTGGCGCCTCCACCCGGAGGTGGTGCACACCATCTGGAGCCTCTACGGCAGAGCAGGGGTGGACCTCTTCGCCTCGGAGGTGTCCACCCACTGCCCTATGTGGATCTCTTTGGCAGAGACCCCCAGCCCTCTAGGCCAGGATGCACTGGCTCATCTGTGGCCAGGGGGTCCCCTATATGCCTTCCCCCCACTTCTTCTGATTCGTCCAGTACTTCAGAGAGTCCTTCGGGAGGGTCACAGAATTTTGCTGGTGGCCCCCTTCTGGCCGGGCAGGACTTGGTTCCCTCTGCTGCACAGACTCTGCCGCGGTGCACCGTGGCGCCTCCCCGGCAGGAGAGATCTACTTTCCCAGCTAGGGGGTCGGATCTGGCATCCCTACCCCCAACGCCTCCAACTGTGTGTGTAGCTGCTGGAGGGCACGAACCGCTATTGAGCAGTTGCGTGGACCCTGTTAGGCGTACCATCTTGAATCCCGAATGACCGCCAGAGCACTCTTGTCACGTGTTTTTTCGCGAGAAGATTCTGTAGTAACTGATCCTCTGACGACGCCGGAAGATATCGACTTCTCCGGGTTATCCAGGGGTCACAGGTGACGTTGTTGGTATACATACTCGAACTGCGCAAAGGGCAATATTCATTGCTTAAAGCACCGCCTCTGGCGGTCATTTGGGATTCATAGAACCGTAGTTACATTCGTAACTTTCGTTTTCTGTCAACAGATGGTTCTGGTGGTTGGAATTCAAATGGCTGCACTGTTTTAAACAGTACAGATAATGAAACAGTTTGTAGCTGCAACCATTTAACCAGCTTTGGTATCCTGCTGGTAAGAATATGATCATTTGTGATATTTTTTCCCCATTTATTTTTATGTCTGGTGACAACTGAAAAGTCAAACAATTGTCCTTAATCTCTCTTTTTCTTCTTCTTCTCAAGGACATCTCCAGAGAATTTGAGATCAGCCCCGTCCAGGCCACCATCCTTAGCTTTATCACATATATCGGCTGTGGAGTTTCTGCCATCTTCCTTTCAGTCACTCTCCTCACTTACTTGGCCTTTGGGTGAGTAAATGACCATCAACCCTTTTTATTGCTTTTTTTTTGCATTCACTAGGACTGGAAACAGCTCAGTTTATGGTCAGCATTGGAATTCACAATTTTTGTAGCCTAATTTAAATTGTCGCTTGTAATATATGATCTACATTCACCAAAAAGTAAAGGTTCTTCAGCAAAACCCGTCAGTGAGTGCATCCTCTACTTAGACTATTAGCGTCAAGTCTTTATTTATTCTTTTCTGAAACTATTTCATCCCTGCAGGAAATTGCGTAAAGACATCCCATCCAAGATCCTGATCCAGCTGTGCCTGGCTCTTTTGCTGCTCAACCTGGTCTTCCTAGTGGACGCATGGCTGGCACTCTATCCGGAGGCTGTTGGGCTTTGCATTTCCACTGCCTGGTTCCTCCACTACTTCCTGCTGGTGTCCTTCACTTGGATGGGATTGGAAGGCTTTCACATGTACTTGGCTCTTGTGAAAGTCTTCACCAGCTATGTGTCACGCTATATGTTGAAGTTCTCGCTGGTGGGCTGGGGCATCCCCATGATCGTGGTCATTATTGTCATTGCCATTGACAAAGACAACTATGGTCTTGTGTCCTATGGAAAGTTTACCAACACCACCAGTGATAACTTGTGAGTCCTCAGAAAGATGATTTGGTTGCACTTACAGTGGGGAGAACAAGTATTTGATACACTGCCGATTTTGCAGGTTTCCCCACTTGAAAAGCATGTAGAAGTCTGTAATTTTTATCATAGGTACTCTTCAACTGTGAGTGATTGGAATCTAAAAAAAAATCCAGAAAATCACATTGTATGATTTTTAAGTAATTAATTTGCATTTTATTGCATGACATAAGTATTTGATACATCAGAAAAACAGAACTTAATATTTGGTACAGAAACCTTTGTTTGCAATTACAGAGATCAGACGTTTCCTGTAGTTCTTGACCAGGTTTGTACACACTGCAGCAGGGATTTTGGCCCACTCCTCCATACAGATCTTCTCCAGATCCTTCAGGTTTCGGGGCTGTCGCTGGGCAATACAGACTTTCAGCTCCCTCCAAAGATTTTCTATTGGGTTCAGGTCTGGAGACTGGCTAGGCCACTCCAGGACCTTGAAATGCTTCTTACGGAGCCACTCCTTAGTTGCGCTGGCTGTGTGTTTCGGGTCGTTGTCATGCTGGAAGACCCAGCCTCGACCCATCTTCAATGCTCTTACTGAGGGAAGGAGGTTGTTGGCCAAGATCTCGCGATACATGGTCCCATCCATCCTCCCCTCAATACGGTGCAGTCGTCCTGTCCCCTTTGCAGAAAAGGATCCCCAAAGAATGATGTTTCCACCTCCATGCTTCACGGTTGGGATGGTGTTCTTGGGGTTGTACTCATCCTTCTTCTTCCTCCAAACACGGCGAATGGAGTTTAGACCAAAAAGCTCTATTTTAGTCTCATCAGACCACGGTTGGGATGGTGTTCTTGGGGTTGTACTCATCCTTCTTCTTCCTCCAAACACGGCGAATGGAGTTTAGA
This sequence comes from Cololabis saira, assembly GCF_033807715.1. NCBI lineage: Eukaryota > Metazoa > Chordata > Actinopteri > Beloniformes > Belonidae > Cololabis > Cololabis saira. The sequence continues at coordinate 8,302,490 of NC_084600.1, read as the reverse complement.
CCAAAAAGCTCTGTTTTAGTCTCATCAGACCACATGACCTTCTCCCATTCCTCCTCTGGATCATCCAGATGGTCATTGGCAAACTTCAGACGGGACTTGACATGCACTGGATTGAGCAGGGGGACCTTGTGTGCGCTGCAGGATTTTAATCCATGACGGTGTAGTGTGTTACTAATGGTTTTCTTTGAGACTGTGGTCCCAGCTCTCTTCAGGTCATTGACCAGGTCCTGCCGTGTAGTTCTGGGCTGATCCATCACCTTCCTCATGATCATTGATGCCCCACGCGGTGAGATTTTGCATGGAGCCCCAGACCGAGGGAGATTGACCGTCATCTTGAACTTCTTCCATTTTCTAATAATTGCGCCAACAGTTGTTGCCTTCTCACCAAGCTGCTTGCCTATTGTCCTGTAGCCCATCCCAGCCTTGTGCAGGTGTACAATTTTATCCCTGATGTCCTTACACAGCTCTCTGGTCTTGGCCATTGTGGAGAGGTTGGAGTTTGTTTGATTGAGTGTGTGGACAGGTGTCTTTTATACAGGTAACGAGTTCAAACAGGTGCAGTTAATACAGGTAATGAGTGGAGAACAGGAGGGCTTCTTAAAGAAGAACTAACAGGTCTGTGAGAGCCGGAAGTCTTACTGGTTGACAGGTGATCAAATACTTATGTCATGCAATAAAATGGAAATTAATTACTTAAAAATCATACTATGTGATTTTCTGGAATTTTTTTTAGATTCTGTCACTCACAGTTGAAGAGTACCTATGATAAAAATTACAGACTTCTACATGCTTTGCAAGTGCGAAAACTTGCAAAAATCGGCAGTGTATCAAATACTTGTTCTCCCCACTGTATAAGCCACACGATTGTGACGTAAAAAGTGAACATAAAAACCTAACCATTAGATCTTTTCAATCCTCTTTTTTTCTCTCCAGCTGCTGGCTGAAAAATGACATTGCCTTTTACGTGGCTGTGGTGGCCTACTACTGTCTGATTTTCCTCTTCAACTTCATCATGTTCATTTTAGTGCTGGTCCAATTGTATCGTATAAAAAGGCAGAACCCTCACAACGTTCAGCATCGCACGACCCTGCAGGATGTGCGTAGCGTGATTGGAATAACCGTCCTCTTGGGCCTCACTTGGGGCTTTGCCTTTTTTGCCTGGGAGCCTGTTAACCTAGCGTTCATGTACCTTTTTGCCATCTTTAACTCTTTGCAAGGTGCGTGACATTTCCAGATCATTTCTGTTTCAAAGCGCTCCTATTCACAAAGCAGCAAGAATAGAGATTTTTGAGTATTTTGTATAATTATGATTTAGTGTGATTTAGTGAGTCGTAGGCAAGCGCCTGGTGGCCGGGGCTTTGCCCATCGGACCCGGCCGGGCTCAGCCCGAAATGGGGACGTGGGCCTGCCTTCCCGTAGGAAGGTCCATGATAGGCTGGTGCCATGTGGGCTGGGTAGCAGTCGTGGCGGGGTGCCTCGACGACCCAATCCCTGGACCAACACCCTCGCAGTGGGGACATGGAATGTCACCTCGCTGGGGGGGGGAGGAGCCGGAGCTTGTGCGTGAGGTTGAGAGATACCGACTAGAGATAGTCAGGTTCACCTCTACACATAGCTTGGGCTCTGGAACCCAGCTCCTTGAAAGGGGCTGGACCCTCCACTACTCTGGAGTTGCCCAGGGTGAGAGGCGGCGGGCTGGTGTGGGCTTGATTATAGCCCCTCACCTCAGTCGCCATGTGTTGGAGTTCACCCCGGTGAACGAGAGGGTCGCTTCCCTGCGCCTTCGGGTCGGGAAAAGGTCTCTCACTGTTGTTTGTGCCTACGGGCCGAACAGCAGTGTGGAGTACACGGCCTTCTTGGGGTCCCTGGGAGGAGTACTGGATAGTGCTCCAACTGGGGACTCCATTGTTCTACTGGGGGACTTCAATGCTCACGTGGGCAATGACAGTGATACCTGGAGAGGCGTGATTGGGAGGAACAGCCTCCCCGATCTCAACCCGAGCTGTGTTTTGTTGTTGGACTTCTGTGCTAGTCACGGTTTTTCCATAACGAACACCATGTTCAAACATAAGGGTGTCCATCAGTGCACGTGGCACCAGGACACCCTAGGCCGGAGGTCAATGATCGACTTTGTTGTCTTTTCAGACTGAAAAAGGAGTCCTACCGGGCTATGTTGGCCTGTGGGACTCCTGATGCAGTAGATGGGTACCGGCAGGCCAAGCGAGCCGCGGCTCGGGCGGTCCTGGAGGCAAAAACCCGGGTCTGGGAGGAGTTCGGTGAGGCCATGGAGGAAGACTTTCCGTCAGCCTCGAGGAAATTCTGGCGGACCGTTCGGCGCCTCAGAAGGGGGAAGCAGTACTCTGCCGGCACCGTTTATGGTGTGGGTGGGGAGCTCTTGTCCTCGACTGGGGACATCGTCGGACGGTGGAAGGAATACTTCAAGGATCTCCTCAACCTGACTGACATGTCTTCCACTGAGGAAGCAGAGAGTGAGGACTCTGGGGCATGCTCATCCATCACCCAAGCCGAGGTCACTGAGGTGGTTCATAAGCTCCTCAGTAGCACCGGGGGTGGATGAGATTCACCCTGAGTACCTCAAGTCTCTAGATGTCGTAGGGCTGTCTTGGTTGACACGCCTCTGCGACATTGCATGGAGGAAGGGGACAGTGCCGCTGGAGTGGCAAACCGGGGTGGTGGTCCTTCTCTTTAAAAAGGGGGACCGGAGAGTGTGCTCCAACTACAGAGGGATCACACTTCTCAGCCTCCCCGGGAAAGTCTACGCCAGGGTACTGGAGAGGAGAATACGGCCGATAGTTGAACCTCGGATTCAGCTCTACACCCTCCGCAGGGTGCTCGAGGGTTCATGGGAATTTGTCCAACATGTGTTTTGATGATCTGGAGAAGGCATTTGACCGTGTCCCTCGTTCCATTCTGTTGGGGGTGCTCGGTGAATATGGAGTCCGGGGCCCTCTATTAAGGACTGTCCGGTCTCTGTATGATCGGAGCAGGAGTCTGGTTCGCATTGCCGGCAGTGGATCAGACTTGTTCTCGGTGCATGTTGGACTCCGGCAGGGCTGCCCTTTGTCACCGGTCCTGTTCATAATTTTTATGGACAGGATTTCTAGGCGCAGCCAGGGGCCGGAGGGGATCCAGTTTGGGAATCACAGGATTTCGTCTCTGCTTTTTGCAGATAATGTTGTCCTGTTGGCTTCATCGGACCGGGACCTTCAGCATGTGCTGGGGCGGTTTGAGGCCGAGTGCGACGCAGCAGGGATGAGAATCAGCACCTCCAAAACCGAGGCTATGGTTCTCCACCGGGAAAGGGTGACGTGCCTTTCTCCAGGTGGGTGGAGAAGTTCTGCCTCAGGTGGAGGAGTTCAAGTATCTCGGGGTCTTGTTCACGAGTGAGGGAAAGATGGAGCGTGAGATGGACAGACAGATCGGTGCAGCATCCGCAGTTATGCGGTCGATGTACCGGACCGTCGCGGTGAAGAAGGAGCTGAGTCAAAAGGCGAAGCTCTCGATTTACCAGTCAATCTACGCACCTACCCTCACCTATGGTCATGAACTTTGAGTAGAGACCGAAAGGATAAGATCGCGGATACAAGCGGCCTAGACGAGTTTCCTCTGCAGAGCGGCTGGAAGCTCCCTTAGAGATGAGAAGCTCAGTCACTCGGGAGGACCTCGGAGTCAAGCCGCTGCTCCTTCACATCAGTCAGCTGAGGTGGCTTGGGCATCTGTATGGGATGCCTCCTGGACGCCTCCCTAGGGAGGTGTTCCAGGCATATCCCACCGGGAGGAGACCTCGGGGAAGACCCAGCACGCTGGAGAGACTATGTATCTCTGCTGGCCTGGGAACGTCTCGGACTCCCCTCGGAAGAGCTGGAGGAAGTGTCTAGGGTGAAGGAAGTCTGGGCATCTCTGTTGAGACTGCTGCCCCCACGACCCAGCTCCGGATAAGCGGTGGAAGATGGATGGATGGATGATTTAGTGTTGGAATACCAAAAATTATAACATGAGTTTAGGTTTATCAGTGATGTCAACACTAAACTGTTTACATATCTCCATCTGTGTCCTGTAACTGTACAAGCTAAATTATGATAATATGATGTTGAAAAACATTTGCATTGTAGGTTTCTTCATATTTGTGTTCCACTGTGCCATGAAGGAAAGTGTGAGAAAGCATTGGAGCACCTACCTGTGCTGTGGAAAAATGAGACTGCTGGAAAACTCTGGTTAGAAATGCTCACTTTAACTGTCTATATACAGGTTTTTAAAACCTCAAGTTCACATCGTGCTCAGTCTGGGTTCTCACCCTTTTGAGTTTGTTTTGTTTTACAGAGTGGAGTCACACTGCAACGCAAAAGAAGTACTCGCTGTCTAAAGTGACGTCCCTTCACTCCTCAATGTTCTTGCATGGCAACAACTCATCCAGCTCCTCTTCCTTCCTTGTGAGCAACTCTTCAGAGCAGATAAATGGCATTGGTAAGGAAGACCCTTTTAACATTGCCATTGTTACAAATCCTTCTCCTTCATAAGCATTGGGTGAAATTAACCCACAATGCTCTGTTATGATTGAACCAGTGTGTTCTGTTCACTTTCCCATTTGAAACAATTTTATATTATTTTTGTTACCTTGCAGGCATTCCATTTGAAGATGTAGCAATCACAGCTGATGAAGGTTCAAACCAATGAGATCCCTGATCCAAACAGACCAGAATAACCTGAATACTGACTCTTCACTGGAAATGCTTGTATATAGAGTAAATTATGAGATTAATTTATGTATTATCTATCAATAACACATATAGATTAAATGATCTGTAATGGGTGACACCCGACGTTACAAATCAAACTTGATCCACGGTTGTGATTTCCTTTCAGGGACAAATAAAGTATTATTGAACTGAATTACATTTTTAAATGCAGCACTCTTATCCTCAACAATTCAGTCCAACATGCTGGTTCCTTTTTTTTTTTACCTTGTCTGCACACATATTAATGGTTGATACCATGCTGGTAAAAACCTAAGGCACATATATGTGCATTGTTACTATACTTAATATATATGCATATATATATATATATATATATATATATATATATATATATATATATATATATATATATATATACGCATACATACTGCTAAACCAGGAAGCAAGAAGCAAGAACACATGGAGGCACACGTCGAGCACTGGAAATCTGCAACAGAAACCACAAACGAAACACGAAACCGACATGGAGCCGACCAAAACACAAGCAGCAATCGACCCAAATCTCAAAATCAAATCACAGTCTGAGCTAAGCTACCGCTAACTAACCCCAAAAACTACAGAGCAAGCATGCAGGTGAACAAGCCAGTGTGTGTGTGTGTGTGTGTGTATATGTCTGAGTGGCTGTGTGTGTGTGTGTGTGTGTGTGTGTGTGTGCGTGTGTATATATCTGTGTGGCTATGTGTATGTATATGTGTGGCTATCTGTGTGTATGTATGCATGTATGAATATATGTATATGTGTGTGTGTCTACGTGAGTGTAATAATTCTATCAAAGCTCCACCTGAAGTGTATCTAGCGGGGGCGGGGAGGGGAGGGGGGGGGGCTACCCCGCGAGACAAGAGGCCGACAGGGAAGAACCCGGAACCCAGGCCACCAGCAACCCCACAGAGGGCGAGAGGAGGGTGGGAGGAAACCCACCGCCAGCAAGCCATGGAGGCCCAAATCCTCCATGGCAGGACCCTTCCATAAAACATTCTCACAGACAAAGACGCACATTCACGCACGTTTCCCCCTCCCAGGGGGGGTCCAGCACCGCCAGAAGGCACCCCAGGCTGCACGGCGAGCCCCACAGGCCCGGGCATCGCGACCCACCTATCCCAGGCCGGCGAGGGAACACGGGTGATGTCGGCCCCCCTCCCGCCCCTGGTGTTGAGTGCATGTAATTAATGCAATAAAAACAGGGAGGGGGAGGTCAGGGTATCATGCTGACAATGATCCCCCCACTCCAGAACTAAGTATCCTTGTTAAATGTATTTATTACATGTTGAATATGCAGTGTCTACAGTGTTATTAAAACCGTGAGGTGGGGAGTGCCGGGCCACGCGGGACAATGTCCCCTACGCCCCTTCGCCTGTGTGCGTATGAATCGTGTAGGGGGGGCAGGAGGGGGAGTGGAGGCCGAAGCCAGGAGCCAGGGCCAGTAGAGCCGGCCCTGGAAGGACGCCCACGTCCCCCCAGGAAAAACCGGAGACCTATACTAATATACATATCGTGGGGCACACTGGAATTCTGTAGTTGTGGATAAATCCTCACAAAACTCCGTCCAGAACCTCCGTACCGGTGTGCAAAACCATAAAGCATGTATATAATTATCAGGGGTATTCTCTGTGCACTGTGAGCAGATGTTAGAGGGGACAAAGCCCATCTGGAACATCCTTTGTCCTGTATAATGTATTCTATGAAGAACTTTGTACTGTATAAGTTCTAAGTTTGGGTTCTTAGTCATAGTGAAAGTATTTAAACATATTTGTGACCAGAAATCTGGTCGGTGTTAAGAGAGAGATCCGCATATGGATTAAGGATGTTCTGTTATACATAAAATTAGAAAATATCAAATTCACACTGAGAGGCTTCATGGTGAAATTTCGCAAAATGTGGCTCCCCTTCTTAGTTTAATATGATAGGCTACAAGTTTTGAATTGGGATGAGCAATAATCTGAATTGGGTTTAGGACACCCCCCCACCCCCCACACCCCCTCTCTCTCTTTCCCCTCTATCTCTTTATGTTCCCCTTTTAATTTGCATTATTGTCACAATCTTACACGTTTTTATTGTAGTGCTATTGTTTTGTTTTTGTTTATTTGGCCGGGATATTTGTCATTGCCTTGATCCGTATGGACAGGACTGTTATGGAAACTGAAACCTGAAACTGAAACCATATCAGTATTCTGGGATTTCTGCTCATCCAGGGCCCGCCTGTCCCAGCTCTATGGGGCCTCACTCCCCCATCTCAGAATGTCTTGGACTGCCATACCTAGCCCTGTTCACATGTCAGGCTACAATCTGTGCCTCTAATGTCCTTGCTACTTTATTATCTATTGCTACCCAATATTTTTTTTTTTCTCCTCTCTGCATATCTATATATTATTTTGTACAACCATGCAATTGTGGGTGGGTTGGGGTTTAAAAAATGGCATACTTGATAGGGTTGATTTTGATATCTGTGTTTTTATCATTTTGTTATTGCCCAAAAATACCAATAAAAAGATATATATAAAAAAAAAGAGAGATCCGCCTCTCATTTTGAAATCGGAAGAGAGGACTGAATTATCTATTTTAGACACTAAACTGTAAAGTTTTGATAACAACTTTAGAGTGCTTAGGTTCAATAATTTGCCATCTATTATCCTAGAAGGAAGTTGTAGGTCTGATTGGTTAAGTTTATATGTTTTATTTATTATGGCCTTAAGTTGTTGGTATTCTAAAAAATGTATTACTGCTAATTCCATATTGAACAGTAAGGGCCCGATTTACTAAGATCCTAAATAAAGAGTACTAAATTGCGTGTGCACTGAAAAAGTTTGCGCGTGCTGTTGTTGTGTGTTTTGCGGGTGATCAACTAAGATTGCGTGCGCAATTGATGCAAATTGGTGCAAACTGCAGTAATTAAATGAGGTGTTGCGCGTCTTGCGGTTTGCGAGCGCAAACTTTGCGCCATGGAGAGTCTGGATGAATCCGTGTATCATTCGGGTCCGTGTATCTTTTGGTCATTGGATTTTTCCGTCATGAGTGGAAATCAAAAAACAAAAAACGATTGGTTTATTTAATTTTCCTTTTAAAACAAAAAACAAATATTGAATTACACTGCATTTTTTCTTTTTCTGTGTTAATATGATTTAACAAAGATTCAAAATACGCTTTTATTTTCGTTTTCTATTTCATATAAGAAAAATGAAATCCCTAGTCAACAGGAAGGAAAAAACGAACCAAAAACAACCGTTTATTCATATTCGTGCACCGGAAGCTGGCATTTACAACCGAGTGAACTTAGTTCTGGATATTTAACAGGCATTCCTGTGACAATTCTCTCCAGGGGAAGTTTGATTTTAATATTTTATTGGTCGGGTTTACGTGACTCGGAAATGGCTCTGTATGCTGCAGTTCGGGTAACCATGGCAACCATAGCGGCGCTGAAACAACAGATTAAGGATTATTTTTTAAAGATTGATTAAGGACTTGTTCCACAGCGGTTTGACGCACAATGACATTTCCTGCACGTTGCAGCAGATGTGTCTCCTGCAATGGTCAGAAATGAGCGTCAGAAGATTCTGTGCTCGGCATCATCTGAGGAGAAAAAGGCTACGCAGAGCTGGAGAGCGCTTTGATTCATCATGGCCGAATGACCGGCTATCTGGCTTCACTGGGGGTGCATGCTGGAGAAGGTCGGGTTGGAAGAATTAATTTAGTCCCACGCGTGAGGTATCCACGTGATTATCATTATATGTATAAATTGCACTGCAGCACAAACTTTACCTGACGCCGGAATTCATGGCATGGCTGATGGAGCTCTCTCAGGTTCTTCCAACCCGACCTTCTCCAGCAAGCACCCCCAGTGAAGACAGATAGCGGCTTTCCTGTACTTTTAAGAGCCGCTTGAGAGTTTATTGTTAGGTCCTGTATATTTGCATGACGCGCTGCTGACAGAGAAGTAGGCTACGCTGAGTCCAACAGAAGTTTTATGGCGTTTAATGACAAAACTCAGCCACAACGGCCTTCCGACATGCTTAATGGGTTTTAAACGTGTACACTGCAAACGTGATCGGGGTGATCAGTGTTCAGTACAAAGCTGTCAACAAAAATTAGGCTACGGCTCCCAACTGTCCTAACTGCATGCAAGCGTCCGACTGTCGCGCCGCAATGCGTGGCATCGGACCCGCTCTGAACGCGTTATCGGCCCCACGTTCTACCACGTTCTTTTGATTGACAGCTGAGACTCGCCTTTTAGAAGGCTGATTTATGGTTCCGCGTTACACCAACGCAGACCTTACAGCGTAGGGTACGCGGCGCGGTCACCGAACGGTGCGCGTCGCCGCGTACCCTACGCTGTAGGCTACGCCGTCGATTTTACGCGGAACCATAAATCAGCCTTTATTCACCCGCCCGTGCGCTCCTGAAAGAAACTCCTAACATTAGCAGACTCCTAAAAGAGTAAAGGGACAAGTAAAAGATGGGTGATTACTTGTAATCTCCCTACGTTTGTACTTTCTAAACAGAAAACAAGCTTATTATTCGGTGGAATAAGTGGGGAAAAAACCGAACAATTAATAACGGCGTGTGATTACGCAATCAAACAGCGAACAGCTGGAGTGACCGGCGTGCGGTGCAAACCTGTCAGCATGTCAGATCATTACTGGGATGTGGGGAAAAAGCAGAGGACACGATCAATCCGGCAGGATCCGGGACAAATTAAGCCCTAATAAGATTAAGATAAGATTCTTATTATATCTTATTATCTTATCAGAACCTTCCAGCCTGGCGATCTCCCTCCAGCAGCTGCCACTTTATTGAAGTTCTTGTATTGAAATGACTGTTTCCTACAGCGCTTTACACTTTTTTTTCAACTTTCAACCGGCTTTCAACGCGAGCGACGGGAAGAAAATAGAAGCAGGGCGTGGGACAAAAGTCCAGCTCAAAACGACGCCGCGTCGCTCGCAACCAGTATAGACAGTGCAATAAAAAATAAAGCAATGGAACTGTTTTTGACGCTGACTCTCGCTCGCGTCGCATGCAGTGTGTATATTTGCAATATACTGTGGACATCTGAATAAAAACCTCATAAATAGATTGAATCAAAGCGCTCTCCAGCTCTGCGTAGCCTTTTTCTCCTCAGATGATGCCGAGCACAGAATCTTCTGACGCTCATTTCTGAGCATTGCAGGAGACACATCTGCTGCAACGTGCAGGAAATGTCATTGTGCGTCAAACCGCTGTGGAACAAGTCCTTAATCAATCTTTAAAAAATAATCCTTAATCTGTTGTTTTAGCGCCGCTATGGTTGCCATGGTTACCCGAACTGCAGCATACAGAGCCATTTCCGAGTCACGTAAACCCGACCAATAAAATATTAAAATCAAACTTCCCCTGGAGAGAATTGTCACAGGAATGCCTGTTAAATATCCAGAACTAAGTTCATTCGGTTGTAAATGCCAGCTTCCGGTGCACGAATATGAATAAACGGTTGTTTTTGGTTCGTTTTTTCCTTCCTGTTGACTAGGGATTTCATTTTTCTTATATGAAATAGAAAACGAAAATAAAAGCGTATTTTGAATCTTTGTTAAATCATATTAACACAGAAAAAGAAAAAATGCAGTGTATTCAATATTTCTTTTTTGTTTTAAAAGGAAAATCAAATAAACCAATCGTTTTTTGTTTTTTGATTCCCACTCATGACGGAAAAATCCAATGACCAAAAGATACACGGACCCATTCGTTCTTTCCATTTTCAATTGCCAATCAAAAACCAAAACATGAAAAAGTGACTGGTTATGTTGTTATTAGTTTTTTATTATAACACAAAAAACGAAAAAACGGCTGGTTTTTCATATTTCAATTTTAGGCACAGATCAAAAATATGAAATCAAAAAACGGGCCACAGGACTGAATTTGATTTTAATATTTAATTGGTCGGGTTTACGTGACCCCGCGGTGCTCGGCATGATCTGAGGAGAAAAAGACAATCAGACACAGAGCTGGAGAGCGCTTTGATTCAATCTATTTATGAGTTAAGTTTTTATTCAGATGTCCAAAGTATATTGCAAATATTATATAGCAAACACTGACAGTAAATGTGTGACAGACGGGACCATCATATGGCCGAAAGAACAGAAGAGAAGTGTTCAGAACAGCGCACAGAGCGCACACTAAAGGTTTATTTATGGTTCCGCGTTACACTAACGCAGAAAAGACGGCGTAGGGTACACGGCGACGCACACCGCACACCGCACCGCGACCCTACGCCGTCGATTTAACGCAGAACCATAATTCAGGCGAAGCTGCAGTCTGTCTGCGCTGATACTGACACGCCGGGTCGGAGCAGATTTGGTCATGATGTTTAACCTGTGTTTTTTGATTAATAAGCACGGGTTTTAATTAAATGTAATTTACGAAGGATGATTTCACGTTCAATAAGATAAGTAATCAATAAAATACAAAGTTTTGGCACAAAGGCTTGGCCTGCTTGTGGGCGAGTGGAGGGGGGCACATTAAAAGAAGGTGGCAAGATATAAGGCGAAGAACTACACTGTGTTCCAAATTATTATGCAAATGATATTTTTCTCAGATTTTCCTAAATAGTCGATGCAAATGACAGTCAGCATAATATTCAAGTCATCAACCATTAGTTTAATGAATTTGAATGTTATTGAACAAACCTCCCAATGATAACAGAATTTTTCAAAAATAAAAAACTTAAAATACACTGTTCCAAATTATTACGCACAACAGAGTTTTATAACATTTTATAGGTTGTTATGAACTGAAATGCTCATCTTTAGAATTTACAGCATTAGGAGGTCATATTTACTGAAATCAAAAGCTATTTCAATCAAAAACATCTTAACAGGTCAAGTTACATTTTAACATAGGACCCTTTATTTGATAGCAGCTTCACAATTCTTGCATCCATTGACCTTGTGAGTTTTTGGAGATTTTCTGCTTGAATTTCTTTGCAGGATGTCAGAATAGCCTCCCAGAGCTGCTGTTTGGATGTGAACTGCCTCCCACCCTCATAGATCTTTTGCTTGAGGATGCTCCAAAGGTTCTCAATAGGGTTGAGGTCAGGGGAGGATGGGGGCCACACCATGAGTTTCTCTCCTTTTATGCCCATAGCAGCCAATGATGCAGAGGTATTCCTTGCAGCATGAGATGGTGCATTGTCATGCATGAAGATGATTTTGCTACGGAAAGCACTGTTCTTCTTTTTGTACCATGGAAGAAAGTGGTCAGTCAGAAATTCCACATACTTTACAGATGTCATTTTCACACCTTCAGGGACCCTAAAGGGGCCAACCAGCTCTCTCCCCATGATTCCGGCCCAAAACATGACTCCGCCACCTCCTTGCTGACGTCGCAGCCTTGTTGGGACATGGTGGCCGTCCACCAACCATCCACTACTCCATCCATCTGGACCATCCAAGGTTGCACGGCACTCATCAGTGAACAAGACTGTTTGAAAATTAGTCTTCATGTATTCCTGGGCCCACTGCAGCCGTTTCTGCTTGTGAGCGTTGTTTAGGGGGGGCCGAATAGAGGGTTTACACATAACTGCAAGACTCTGGAGGATCCTACACCTTGATGTTCGTGGGACTCCAGAGGCACCAGCAGCTTCAAATATCTGTTTGCTACTTTGTAATGGCATTTTAGCAGCTGCTCTCTTAATCCGATGTTTTTGTCTGGCATAAACCTTCCTCGTTGTGCCTTTATCTGCACAAACCCGTGTGTGCTCTGAATCAGCCACAAATCTCTTTACAGTACGATGATCACGCTTAAGTTTTCGTGAAATATCTAAGGTCTTCATACCTTGTCCAAGGCATTGAACTATTTCACGCTTTTCGACAGCAGAGAGATCCTTTTTCTTTCCCATGTTGCTTGGAAATGGTCATCTGCTTAATAATGTGGAACGCCCTTCTTAAGTATTTTTCCTTAATTGGGCTCACCTGGAAGACTAATTATCACAGGTGTCTGAGATTGATTTCAGTGATCCAAAGAGCCCTGACACACAATACCATCCATGAGTTTAATTGAAAAACAAAAAATGTAATCTATATGACACTTAAATACAATTTGCATAATAATTTGGAACGCGGTGTAAAGAAAAAGTGGCCTTTAATAAAACTTGTGCAACCATTTTTAAAATAGCATGCAGCAGAATAAAGACTCTCCCTGCGTATTCTTTGATTTTGGATGTCGCCTCCTTGCCACAATAACAGCAGCAGCAGATTAGCACCTTCCTTTCGAACGTATTAAATACAGACGCAATCACAATACGCGCAATTACTTTCAGGCTTGGTAAATCTAATTGCGCGTGGTAAATGGACCAATTTGCATTTTCCCCTCCCAGTATTTAGCGATTTCTGGCGGGTACGCCCCATATTGATTATTCATCAGGGCAAAAGTACTAACTGAATTGCGTGTGCTATTTTGCGCATTTGAGAGACGCAGTCCTCTTTGCACGCTGTTAGTAGATCAGCTGGCACTTTGGTTTGCGGGTGCTGTCAAGTTTGCACACGTTTTTACACACGCAAACCTTTAGTAAATCAGGCCCTAAGGGGTAAATCCACAAAGA